>NC_137208.1:15000-17500 GCF_960531495.2 Zeus faber
GGGACACGGACACGGACACGGACACGGACACGGACACGGACACGGACACGGCCGCCTTCCGGGCCCCGGACCGGGGCTTTGCCAACGGCGCATTAAACCCAGAGCAGGGCGTGTTCGTCGGCGGCCACGAGAGCTTCCGAACGCACTTGGTCCCGTGGCTCTAGCCCGTCGGGAAGTGCGCCGACCGGGGATGGGCCGCCTTCGGGCCCCCGAACCGGGGTTTGGTCACCGGCGCATTAAACCCATAGCGGTGCGTGTTCGTCGGCGGCCACGAGAGGTTCCGAAAGCCCTTGGTCCCGTGGCTCTAGCCCGTCGGGAAGTGTAGTTCGTGCCCGGCCTACCGCCTCCATCCTCGGTCCCAGCCTTCTGCATTGGCTTAATGGACTTGGAACACAGTCTCCCTATATACGGTGAGGAAGTGTTTTTTCAAAATGTCCGTCTACATGGGGGCCCTAGGCCAGGCGAAACCAACACGCCTACCTGGTTGTCGCCCTGAAGATGGGTACGCCGTCATCTGGGGACCAGCGTCGGACTTAGAAAATTTTCGCCGCTTCGATCCAATTCTGTTAATTGCTCCATCTCCCTCGGTTCAGCCGACACGCACACCCGGCGCGGGGCCTCCTCCTTCTCCTCCTAAACACAGAGCGGTGCGTGTTCGTCGGCGGCCACGAGAGCTTCCGAACGCACTTGGTCCCGTGGCTCTAGCCCGTCGGGAAGTGCGCCGACCGGGGATGGGCCGCCTTCGGGCCCCCGAACCGGGGTTTGGTCACCCGCGCATTAAACACAGAGCGGTGCGTGTTCGTCGGCGGCCACGAGAGCTTCCGAACGCACTTGGTCCCGTGGCTCTAGCCCGTCGGGAAGTGCGCCGACCGGGGATGGGCCGCCTTCGGGCCCCCGAACCGGGGTTTGGTCACCCGCGCATTAAACACAGAGCGGTGCGTGTTCGTCGGCGGCCACGAGAGCTTCCGAACGCACTTGGTCCCGTGGCTCTAGCCCGTCGGGAAGTGCGCCGACCGGGGATGGGCCGCCTTCGGGCCCCCGAACCGGGGTTTGGTCACCCGCGCATTAAACACAGAGCGGTGCGTGTTCGTCGGCGGCCACGAGAGCTTCCGAACGCACTTGGTCCCGTGGCTCTAGCCCGTCGGGAAGTGCGCCGACCGGGGATGGGCCGCCTTCGGGCCCCCGAACCGGGGTTTGGTCACCCGCGCATTAAACACAGAGCGGTGCGTGTTCGTCGGCGGCCACGAGAGCTTCCGAACGCACTTGGTCCCGTGGCTCTAGCCCGTCGGGAAGTGCGCCGACCGGGGATGGGCCGCCTTCGGGCCCCCGAACCGGGGTTTGGTCACCCGCGCATTAAACACAGAGCGGTGCGTGTTCGTCGGCGGCCACGAGAGCTTCCGAACGCACTTGGTCCCGTGGCTCTAGCCCGTCGGGAAGTGCGCCGACCGGGGATGGGCCGCCTTCGGGCCCCCGAACCGGGGTTTGGTCACCCGCGCATTAAACACAGAGCGGTGCGTGTTCGTCGGCGGCCACGAGAGCTTCCGAACGCACTTGGTCCCGTGGCTCTAGCCCGTCGGGAAGTGCGCCGACCGGGGATGGGCCGCCTTCGGGCCCCCGAACCGGGGTTTGGTCACCCGCGCATTAAACACAGAGCGGTGCGTGTTCGTCGGCGGCCACGAGAGCTTCCGAACGCACTTGGTCCCGTGGCTCTAGCCCGTCGGGAAGTGCGCCGACCGGGGATGGGCCGCCTTCGGGCCCCCGAACCGGGGTTTGGTCACCCGCGCATTAAACACAGAGCGGTGCGTGTTCGTCGGCGGCCACGAGAGCTTCCGAACGCACTTGGTCCCGTGGCTCTAGCCCGTCGGGAAGTGCGCCGACCGGGGATGGGCCGCCTTCGGGCCCCCGAACCGGGGTTTGGTCACCCGCGCATTAAACACAGAGCGGTGCGTGTTCGTCGGCGGCCACGAGAGCTTCCGAACGCACTTGGTCCCGTGGCTCTAGCCCGTCGGGAAGTGCGCCGACCGGGGATGGGCCGCCTTCGGGCCCCCGAACCGGGGTTTGGTCACCCGCGCATTAAACACAGAGCGGTGCGTGTTCGTCGGCGGCCACGAGAGCTTCCGAACGCACTTGGTCCCGTGGCTCTAGCCCGTCGGGAAGTGCGCCGACCGGGGATGGGCCGCCTTCGGGCCCCCGAACCGGGGTTTGGTCACCCGCGCATTAAACACAGAGCGGTGCGTGTTCGTCGGCGGCCACGAGAGCTTCCGAACGCACTTGGTCCCGTGGCTCTAGCCCGTCGGGAAGTGCGCCGACCGGGGATGGGCCGCCTTCGGGCCCCCGAACCGGGGTTTGGTCACCGGCGCATTAAACACAGAGCGGTGCGTGTTCGTCGGCGGCCACGAGAGCTTCCGAACGCACTTGGTCCCGTGGCTCTAGCCCGTCGGGAAGTGCGCCGACCGGGGATGGGCCGCCTTCGGGCCCCCGAACCGGGGTTTGGTCACCC
>NC_137208.1:30000-32500 GCF_960531495.2 Zeus faber
AAGCCCTTGGTCCCGTGGCTCTAGCCCGTCGGGAAGTGTAGTTCGTGCCCGGCCTACCGCCTCCATCCTCGGTCCCAGCCTTCTGCATTGGCTTAATGGACTTGGAACACAGTCTCCCTATATACGGTGAGGAAGTGTTTTTTCAAAATGTCCGTCTACATGGGGGCCCTAGGCCAGGCGAAACCAACACGCCTACCTGGTTGTCGCCCTGAAGATGGGTACGCCGTCATCTGGGGACCAGCGTCGGACTTAGAAAATTTTCGCCGCTTCGATCCAATTCTGTTAATTGCTCCATCTCCCTCGGTTCAGCCGACACGCACACCCGGCGCGGGGCCTCCTCCTTCTCCTCCTAAACACAGAGCGGTGCGTGTTCGTCGGCGGCCACGAGAGCTTCCGAACGCACTTGGTCCCGTGGCTCTAGCCCGTCGGGAAGTGCGCCGACCGGGGATGGGCCGCCTTCGGGCCCCCGAACCGGGGTTTGGTCACCCGCGCATTAAACACAGAGCGGTGCGTGTTCGTCGGCGGCCACGAGAGCTTCCGAACGCACTTGGTCCCGTGGCTCTAGCCCGTCGGGAAGTGCGCCGACCGGGGATGGGCCGCCTTCGGGCCCCCGAACCGGGGTTTGGTCACCCGCGCATTAAACACAGAGCGGTGCGTGTTCGTCGGCGGCCACGAGAGCTTCCGAACGCACTTGGTCCCGTGGCTCTAGCCCGTCGGGAAGTGCGCCGACCGGGGATGGGCCGCCTTCGGGCCCCCGAACCGGGGTTTGGTCACCCGCGCATTAAACACAGAGCGGTGCGTGTTCGTCGGCGGCCACGAGAGCTTCCGAACGCACTTGGTCCCGTGGCTCTAGCCCGTCGGGAAGTGCGCCGACCGGGGATGGGCCGCCTTCGGGCCCCCGAACCGGGGTTTGGTCACCCGCGCATTAAACACAGAGCGGTGCGTGTTCGTCGGCGGCCACGAGAGCTTCCGAACGCACTTGGTCCCGTGGCTCTAGCCCGTCGGGAAGTGCGCCGACCGGGGATGGGCCGCCTTCGGGCCCCCGAACCGGGGTTTGGTCACCCGCGCATTAAACACAGAGCGGTGCGTGTTCGTCGGCGGCCACGAGAGCTTCCGAACGCACTTGGTCCCGTGGCTCTAGCCCGTCGGGAAGTGCGCCGACCGGGGATGGGCCGCCTTCGGGCCCCCGAACCGGGGTTTGGTCACCCGCGCATTAAACACAGAGCGGTGCGTGTTCGTCGGCGGCCACGAGAGCTTCCGAACGCACTTGGTCCCGTGGCTCTAGCCCGTCGGGAAGTGCGCCGACCGGGGATGGGCCGCCTTCGGGCCCCCGAACCGGGGTTTGGTCACCCGCGCATTAAACACAGAGCGGTGCGTGTTCGTCGGCGGCCACGAGAGCTTCCGAACGCACTTGGTCCCGTGGCTCTAGCCCGTCGGGAAGTGCGCCGACCGGGGATGGGCCGCCTTCGGGCCCCCGAACCGGGGTTTGGTCACCCGCGCATTAAACACAGAGCGGTGCGTGTTCGTCGGCGGCCACGAGAGCTTCCGAACGCACTTGGTCCCGTGGCTCTAGCCCGTCGGGAAGTGCGCCGACCGGGGATGGGCCGCCTTCGGGCCCCCGAACCGGGGTTTGGTCACCCGCGCATTAAACACAGAGCGGTGCGTGTTCGTCGGCGGCCACGAGAGCTTCCGAACGCACTTGGTCCCGTGGCTCTAGCCCGTCGGGAAGTGCGCCGACCGGGGATGGGCCGCCTTCGGGCCCCCGAACCGGGGTTTGGTCACCCGCGCATTAAACACAGAGCGGTGCGTGTTCGTCGGCGGCCACGAGAGCTTCCGAACGCACTTGGTCCCGTGGCTCTAGCCCGTCGGGAAGTGCGCCGACCGGGGATGGGCCGCCTTCGGGCCCCCGAACCGGGGTTTGGTCACCCGCGCATTAAACACAGAGCGGTGCGTGTTCGTCGGCGGCCACGAGAGCTTCCGAACGCACTTGGTCCCGTGGCTCTAGCCCGTCGGGAAGTGCGCCGACCGGGGATGGGCCGCCTTCGGGCCCCCGAACCGGGGTTTGGTCACCCGCGCATTAAACACAGAGCGGTGCGTGTTCGTCGGCGGCCACGAGAGCTTCCGAACGCACTTGGTCCCGTGGCTCTAGCCCGTCGGGAAGTGCGCCGACCGGGGATGGGCCGCCTTCGGGCCCCCGAACCGGGGTTTGGTCACCCGCGCATTAAACACAGAGCGGTGCGTGTTCGTCGGCGGCCACGAGAGCTTCCGAACGCACTTGGTCCCGTGGCTCTAGCCCGTCGGGAAGTGCGCCGACCGGGGATGGGCCGCCTTCGGGCCCCCGAACCGGGGTTTGGTCACCCGCGCATTAAACACAGAGCGGTGCGTGTTCGTCGGCGGCCACGAGAGCTTCCGAACGCACTTGGTCCCGTGGCTCTAGCCCGTCGGGAAGTGCGCCGACCGGGGATGGGCCGCCTTCGGGCCCCCGAACCGGGGTTTGGTC
>NC_137208.1:45000-50000 GCF_960531495.2 Zeus faber
CTCGGAACTCGGAACTCGGAACTCGGAACTCGGGACACGGGACACGGGACACGGACACGGACACGGACACGGACACGGACACGGACACGGACACGGCCGCCTTCCGGGCCCCGGACCGGGGCTTTGCCAACGGCGCATTAAACCCAGAGCAGGGCGTGTTCGTCGGCGGCCACGAGAGCTTCCGAACGCACTTGGTCCCGTGGCTCTAGCCCGTCGGGAAGTGCGCCGACCGGGGATGGGCCGCCTTCGGGCCCCCGAACCGGGGTTTGGTCACCGGCGCATTAAACCCATAGCGGTGCGTGTTCGTCGGCGGCCACGAGAGGTTCCGAAAGCCCTTGGTCCCGTGGCTCTAGCCCGTCGGGAAGTGTAGTTCGTGCCCGGCCTACCGCCTCCATCCTCGGTCCCAGCCTTCTGCATTGGCTTAATGGACTTGGAACACAGTCTCCCTATATACGGTGAGGAAGTGTTTTTTCAAAATGTCCGTCTACATGGGGGCCCTAGGCCAGGCGAAACCAACACGCCTACCTGGTTGTCGCCCTGAAGATGGGTACGCCGTCATCTGGGGACCAGCGTCGGACTTAGAAAATTTTCGCCGCTTCGATCCAATTCTGTTAATTGCTCCATCTCCCTCGGTTCAGCCGACACGCACACCCGGCGCGGGGCCTCCTCCTTCTCCTCCTAAACACAGAGCGGTGCGTGTTCGTCGGCGGCCACGAGAGCTTCCGAACGCACTTGGTCCCGTGGCTCTAGCCCGTCGGGAAGTGCGCCGACCGGGGATGGGCCGCCTTCGGGCCCCCGAACCGGGGTTTGGTCACCCGCGCATTAAACACAGAGCGGTGCGTGTTCGTCGGCGGCCACGAGAGCTTCCGAACGCACTTGGTCCCGTGGCTCTAGCCCGTCGGGAAGTGCGCCGACCGGGGATGGGCCGCCTTCGGGCCCCCGAACCGGGGTTTGGTCACCCGCGCATTAAACACAGAGCGGTGCGTGTTCGTCGGCGGCCACGAGAGCTTCCGAACGCACTTGGTCCCGTGGCTCTAGCCCGTCGGGAAGTGCGCCGACCGGGGATGGGCCGCCTTCGGGCCCCCGAACCGGGGTTTGGTCACCCGCGCATTAAACACAGAGCGGTGCGTGTTCGTCGGCGGCCACGAGAGCTTCCGAACGCACTTGGTCCCGTGGCTCTAGCCCGTCGGGAAGTGCGCCGACCGGGGATGGGCCGCCTTCGGGCCCCCGAACCGGGGTTTGGTCACCCGCGCATTAAACACAGAGCGGTGCGTGTTCGTCGGCGGCCACGAGAGCTTCCGAACGCACTTGGTCCCGTGGCTCTAGCCCGTCGGGAAGTGCGCCGACCGGGGATGGGCCGCCTTCGGGCCCCCGAACCGGGGTTTGGTCACCCGCGCATTAAACACAGAGCGGTGCGTGTTCGTCGGCGGCCACGAGAGCTTCCGAACGCACTTGGTCCCGTGGCTCTAGCCCGTCGGGAAGTGCGCCGACCGGGGATGGGCCGCCTTCGGGCCCCCGAACCGGGGTTTGGTCACCCGCGCATTAAACACAGAGCGGTGCGTGTTCGTCGGCGGCCACGAGAGCTTCCGAACGCACTTGGTCCCGTGGCTCTAGCCCGTCGGGAAGTGCGCCGACCGGGGATGGGCCGCCTTCGGGCCCCCGAACCGGGGTTTGGTCACCCGCGCATTAAACACAGAGCGGTGCGTGTTCGTCGGCGGCCACGAGAGCTTCCGAACGCACTTGGTCCCGTGGCTCTAGCCCGTCGGGAAGTGCGCCGACCGGGGATGGGCCGCCTTCGGGCCCCCGAACCGGGGTTTGGTCACCCGCGCATTAAACACAGAGCGGTGCGTGTTCGTCGGCGGCCACGAGAGCTTCCGAACGCACTTGGTCCCGTGGCTCTAGCCCGTCGGGAAGTGCGCCGACCGGGGATGGGCCGCCTTCGGGCCCCCGAACCGGGGTTTGGTCACCCGCGCATTAAACACAGAGCGGTGCGTGTTCGTCGGCGGCCACGAGAGCTTCCGAACGCACTTGGTCCCGTGGCTCTAGCCCGTCGGGAAGTGCGCCGACCGGGGATGGGCCGCCTTCGGGCCCCCGAACCGGGGTTTGGTCACCCGCGCATTAGAACACAGAGCGGTGCGTGTTCGTCGGCGGCCACGAGAGCTTCCGAACGCACTTGGTCCCGTGGCTCTAGCCCGTCGGGAAGTGCGCCGACCGGGGATGGGCCGCCTTCGGGCCCCCGAACCGGGGTTTGGTCACCCGCGCATTAAACACAGAGCGGTGCGTGTTCGTCGGCGGCCACGAGAGCTTCCGAACGCACTTGGTCCCGTGGCTCTAGCCCGTCGGGAAGTGCGCCGACCGGGGATGGGCCGCCTTCGGGCCCCCGAACCGGGGTTTGGTCACCCGCGCATTAAACACAGAGCGGTGCGTGTTCGTCGGCGGCCACGAGAGCTTCCGAACGCACTTGGTCCCGTGGCTCTAGCCCGTCGGGAAGTGCGCCGACCGGGGATGGGCCGCCTTCGGGCCCCCGAACCGGGGTTTGGTCACCCGCGCATTAAACACAGAGCGGTGCGTGTTCGTCGGCGGCCACGAGAGCTTCCGAACGCACTTGGTCCCGTGGCTCTAGCCCGTCGGGAAGTGCGCCGACCGGGGATGGGCCGCCTTCGGGCCCCCGAACCGGGGTTTGGTCACCCGCGCATTAAACACAGAGCGGTGCGTGTTCGTCGGCGGCCACGAGAGCTTCCGAACGCACTTGGTCCCGTGGCTCTAGCCCGTCGGGAAGTGCGCCGACCGGGGATGGGCCGCCTTCGGGCCCCCGAACCGGGGTTTGGTCACCCGCGCATTAAACACAGAGCGGTGCGTGTTCGTCGGCGGCCACGAGAGCTTCCGAACGCACTTGGTCCCGTGGCTCTAGCCCGTCGGGAAGTGCGCCGACCGGGGATGGGCCGCCTTCGGGCCCCCGAACCGGGGTTTGGTCACCCGCGCATTAAACACAGAGCGGTGCGTGTTCGTCGGCGGCCACGAGAGCTTCCGAACGCACTTGGTCCCGTGGCTCTAGCCCGTCGGGAAGTGCGCCGACCGGGGATGGGCCGCCTTCGGGCCCCCGAACCGGGGTTTGGTCACCGGCGCATTAAACCCATAGCGGTGCGTGTTCGTCGGCGGCCACGAGAGGTTCCGAAAGCCCTTGGTCCCGTGGCTCTAGCCCGTCGGGAAGTGTAGTTCGTGCCCGGCCTACCGCCTCCATCCTCGGTCCCAGCCTTCTGCATTGGCTTAATGGACTTGGAACACAGTCTCCCTATATACGGTGAGGAAGTGTTTTTTCAAAATGTCCGTCTACATGGGGGCCCTAGGCCAGGCGAAACCAACACGCCTACCTGGTTGTCGCCCTGAAGATGGGTACGCCGTCATCTGGGGACCAGCGTCGGACTTAGAAAATTTTCGCCGCTTCGATCCAATTCTGTTAATTGCTCCATCTCCCTCGGTTCAGCCGACACGCACACCCGGCGCGGGGCCTCCTCCTTCTCCTCCTAAACACAGAGCGGTGCGTGTTCGTCGGCGGCCACGAGAGCTTCCGAACGCACTTGGTCCCGTGGCTCTAGCCCGTCGGGAAGTGCGCCGACCGGGGATGGGCCGCCTTCGGGCCCCCGAACCGGGGTTTGGTCACCCGCGCATTAAACACAGAGCGGTGCGTGTTCGTCGGCGGCCACGAGAGCTTCCGAACGCACTTGGTCCCGTGGCTCTAGCCCGTCGGGAAGTGCGCCGACCGGGGATGGGCCGCCTTCGGGCCCCCGAACCGGGGTTTGGTCACCCGCGCATTAAACACAGAGCGGTGCGTGTTCGTCGGCGGCCACGAGAGCTTCCGAACGCACTTGGTCCCGTGGCTCTAGCCCGTCGGGAAGTGCGCCGACCGGGGATGGGCCGCCTTCGGGCCCCCGAACCGGGGTTTGGTCACCCGCGCATTAAACACAGAGCGGTGCGTGTTCGTCGGCGGCCACGAGAGCTTCCGAACGCACTTGGTCCCGTGGCTCTAGCCCGTCGGGAAGTGCGCCGACCGGGGATGGGCCGCCTTCGGGCCCCCGAACCGGGGTTTGGTCACCCGCGCATTAAACACAGAGCGGTGCGTGTTCGTCGGCGGCCACGAGAGCTTCCGAACGCACTTGGTCCCGTGGCTCTAGCCCGTCGGGAAGTGCGCCGACCGGGGATGGGCCGCCTTCGGGCCCCCGAACCGGGGTTTGGTCACCCGCGCATTAAACACAGAGCGGTGCGTGTTCGTCGGCGGCCACGAGAGCTTCCGAACGCACTTGGTCCCGTGGCTCTAGCCCGTCGGGAAGTGCGCCGACCGGGGATGGGCCGCCTTCGGGCCCCCGAACCGGGGTTTGGTCACCCGCGCATTAAACACAGAGCGGTGCGTGTTCGTCGGCGGCCACGAGAGCTTCCGAACGCACTTGGTCCCGTGGCTCTAGCCCGTCGGGAAGTGCGCCGACCGGGGATGGGCCGCCTTCGGGCCCCCGAACCGGGGTTTGGTCACCCGCGCATTAAACACAGAGCGGTGCGTGTTCGTCGGCGGCCACGAGAGCTTCCGAACGCACTTGGTCCCGTGGCTCTAGCCCGTCGGGAAGTGCGCCGACCGGGGATGGGCCGCCTTCGGGCCCCCGAACCGGGGTTTGGTCACCCGCGCATTAAACACAGAGCGGTGCGTGTTCGTCGGCGGCCACGAGAGCTTCCGAACGCACTTGGTCCCGTGGCTCTAGCCCGTCGGGAAGTGCGCCGACCGGGGATGGGCCGCCTTCGGGCCCCCGAACCGGGGTTTGGTCACCCGCGCATTAAACACAGAGCGGTGCGTGTTCGTCGGCGGCCACGAGAGCTTCCGAACGCACTTGGTCCCGTGGCTCTAGCCCGTCGGGAAGTGCGCCGACCGGGGATGGGCCGCCTTCGGGCCCCCGAACCGGGGTTTGGTCACCCGCGCATTAAACACAGAGCGGTGCGTGTTCGTCGGCGGCCAC
>NC_137208.1:95000-97500 GCF_960531495.2 Zeus faber
CTAGCCCGTCGGGAAGTGCGCCGACCGGGGATGGGCCGCCTTCGGGCCCCCGAACCGGGGTTTGGTCACCCGCGCATTAAACACAGAGCGGTGCGTGTTCGTCGGCGGCCACGAGAGCTTCCGAACGCACTTGGTCCCGTGGCTCTAGCCCGTCGGGAAGTGCGCCGACCGGGGATGGGCCGCCTTCGGGCCCCCGAACCGGGGTTTGGTCACCCGCGCATTAAACACAGAGCGGTGCGTGTTCGTCGGCGGCCACGAGAGCTTCCGAACGCACTTGGTCCCGTGGCTCTAGCCCGTCGGGAAGTGCGCCGACCGGGGATGGGCCGCCTTCGGGCCCCCGAACCGGGGTTTGGTCACCCGCGCATTAAACACAGAGCGGTGCGTGTTCGTCGGCGGCCACGAGAGCTTCCGAACGCACTTGGTCCCGTGGCTCTAGCCCGTCGGGAAGTGCGCCGACCGGGGATGGGCCGCCTTCGGGCCCCCGAACCGGGGTTTGGTCACCCGCGCATTAAACACAGAGCGGTGCGTGTTCGTCGGCGGCCACGAGAGCTTCCGAACGCACTTGGTCCCGTGGCTCTAGCCCGTCGGGAAGTGCGCCGACCGGGGATGGGCCGCCTTCGGGCCCCCGAACCGGGGTTTGGTCACCCGCGCATTAAACACAGAGCGGTGCGTGTTCGTCGGCGGCCACGAGAGCTTCCGAACGCACTTGGTCCCGTGGCTCTAGCCCGTCGGGAAGTGCGCCGACCGGGGATGGGCCGCCTTCGGGCCCCCGAACCGGGGTTTGGTCACCCGCGCATTAAACACAGAGCGGTGCGTGTTCGTCGGCGGCCACGAGAGCTTCCGAACGCACTTGGTCCCGTGGCTCTAGCCCGTCGGGAAGTGCGCCGACCGGGGATGGGCCGCCTTCGGGCCCCCGAACCGGGGTTTGGTCACCCGCGCATTAAACACAGAGCGGTGCGTGTTCGTCGGCGGCCACGAGAGCTTCCGAACGCACTTGGTCCCGTGGCTCTAGCCCGTCGGGAAGTGCGCCGACCGGGGATGGGCCGCCTTCGGGCCCCCGAACCGGGGTTTGGTCACCCGCGCATTAAACACAGAGCGGTGCGTGTTCGTCGGCGGCCACGAGAGCTTCCGAACGCACTTGGTCCCGTGGCTCTAGCCCGTCGGGAAGTGCGCCGACCGGGGATGGGCCGCCTTCGGGCCCCCGAACCGGGGTTTGGTCACCCGCGCATTAAACACAGAGCGGTGCGTGTTCGTCGGCGGCCACGAGAGCTTCCGAACGCACTTGGTCCCGTGGCTCTAGCCCGTCGGGAAGTGCGCCGACCGGGGATGGGCCGCCTTCGGGCCCCCGAACCGGGGTTTGGTCACCCGCGCATTAAACACAGAGCGGTGCGTGTTCGTCGGCGGCCACGAGAGCTTCCGAACGCACTTGGTCCCGTGGCTCTAGCCCGTCGGGAAGTGCGCCGACCGGGGATGGGCCGCCTTCGGGCCCCCGAACCGGGGTTTGGTCACCCGCGCATTAAACACAGAGCGGTGCGTGTTCGTCGGCGGCCACGAGAGCTTCCGAACGCACTTGGTCCCGTGGCTCTAGCCCGTCGGGAAGTGCGCCGACCGGGGATGGGCCGCCTTCGGGCCCCCGAACCGGGGTTTGGTCACCCGCGCATTAAACACAGAGCGGTGCGTGTTCGTCGGCGGCCACGAGAGCTTCCGAACGCACTTGGTCCCGTGGCTCTAGCCCGTCGGGAAGTGCGCCGACCGGGGATGGGCCGCCTTCGGGCCCCCGAACCGGGGTTTGGTCACCCGCGCATTAAACACAGAGCGGTGCGTGTTCGTCGGCGGCCACGAGAGCTTCCGAACGCACTTGGTCCCGTGGCTCTAGCCCGTCGGGAAGTGCGCCGACCGGGGATGGGCCGCCTTCGGGCCCCCGAACCGGGGTTTGGTCACCCGCGCATTAAACACAGAGCGGTGCGTGTTCGTCGGCGGCCACGAGAGCTTCCGAACGCACTTGGTCCCGTGGCTCTAGCCCGTCGGGAAGTGCGCCGACCGGGGATGGGCCGCCTTCGGGCCCCCGAACCGGGGTTTGGTCACCCGCGCATTAAACACAGAGCGGTGCGTGTTCGTCGGCGGCCACGAGAGCTTCCGAACGCACTTGGTCCCGTGGCTCTAGCCCGTCGGGAAGTGCGCCGACCGGGGATGGGCCGCCTTCGGGCCCCCGAACCGGGGTTTGGTCACCCGCGCATTAAACACAGAGCGGTGCGTGTTCGTCGGCGGCCACGAGAGCTTCCGAACGCACTTGGTCCCGTGGCTCTAGCCCGTCGGGAAGTGCGCCGACCGGGGATGGGCCGCCTTCGGGCCCCCGAACCGGGGTTTGGTCACCCGCGCATTAAACACAGAGCGGTGCGTGTTCGTCGGCGGCCACGAGAGCTTCCGAACGCACTTGGTCCCGTGGCTCTAGCCCGTCGGGAAGTGCGCCGACCGGGGATGGGCCGCCTTCGGGCCCCCG
>NC_137208.1:112500-115000 GCF_960531495.2 Zeus faber
AGAGCAGGGCGTGTTCGTCGGCGGCCACGAGAGCTTCCGAACGCACTTGGTCCCGTGGCTCTAGCCCGTCGGGAAGTGCGCCGACCGGGGATGGGCCGCCTTCGGGCCCCCGAACCGGGGTTTGGTCACCGGCGCATTAAACCCATAGCGGTGCGTGTTCGTCGGCGGCCACGAGAGGTTCCGAAAGCCCTTGGTCCCGTGGCTCTAGCCCGTCGGGAAGTGTAGTTCGTGCCCGGCCTACCGCCTCCATCCTCGGTCCCAGCCTTCTGCATTGGCTTAATGGACTTGGAACACAGTCTCCCTATATACGGTGAGGAAGTGTTTTTTCAAAATGTCCGTCTACATGGGGGCCCTAGGCCAGGCGAAACCAACACGCCTACCTGGTTGTCGCCCTGAAGATGGGTACGCCGTCATCTGGGGACCAGCGTCGGACTTAGAAAATTTTCGCCGCTTCGATCCAATTCTGTTAATTGCTCCATCTCCCTCGGTTCAGCCGACACGCACACCCGGCGCGGGGCCTCCTCCTTCTCCTCCTAAACACAGAGCGGTGCGTGTTCGTCGGCGGCCACGAGAGCTTCCGAACGCACTTGGTCCCGTGGCTCTAGCCCGTCGGGAAGTGCGCCGACCGGGGATGGGCCGCCTTCGGGCCCCCGAACCGGGGTTTGGTCACCCGCGCATTAAACACAGAGCGGTGCGTGTTCGTCGGCGGCCACGAGAGCTTCCGAACGCACTTGGTCCCGTGGCTCTAGCCCGTCGGGAAGTGCGCCGACCGGGGATGGGCCGCCTTCGGGCCCCCGAACCGGGGTTTGGTCACCCGCGCATTAAACACAGAGCGGTGCGTGTTCGTCGGCGGCCACGAGAGCTTCCGAACGCACTTGGTCCCGTGGCTCTAGCCCGTCGGGAAGTGCGCCGACCGGGGATGGGCCGCCTTCGGGCCCCCGAACCGGGGTTTGGTCACCCGCGCATTAAACACAGAGCGGTGCGTGTTCGTCGGCGGCCACGAGAGCTTCCGAACGCACTTGGTCCCGTGGCTCTAGCCCGTCGGGAAGTGCGCCGACCGGGGATGGGCCGCCTTCGGGCCCCCGAACCGGGGTTTGGTCACCCGCGCATTAAACACAGAGCGGTGCGTGTTCGTCGGCGGCCACGAGAGCTTCCGAACGCACTTGGTCCCGTGGCTCTAGCCCGTCGGGAAGTGCGCCGACCGGGGATGGGCCGCCTTCGGGCCCCCGAACCGGGGTTTGGTCACCCGCGCATTAAACACAGAGCGGTGCGTGTTCGTCGGCGGCCACGAGAGCTTCCGAACGCACTTGGTCCCGTGGCTCTAGCCCGTCGGGAAGTGCGCCGACCGGGGATGGGCCGCCTTCGGGCCCCCGAACCGGGGTTTGGTCACCCGCGCATTAAACACAGAGCGGTGCGTGTTCGTCGGCGGCCACGAGAGCTTCCGAACGCACTTGGTCCCGTGGCTCTAGCCCGTCGGGAAGTGCGCCGACCGGGGATGGGCCGCCTTCGGGCCCCCGAACCGGGGTTTGGTCACCCGCGCATTAAACACAGAGCGGTGCGTGTTCGTCGGCGGCCACGAGAGCTTCCGAACGCACTTGGTCCCGTGGCTCTAGCCCGTCGGGAAGTGCGCCGACCGGGGATGGGCCGCCTTCGGGCCCCCGAACCGGGGTTTGGTCACCCGCGCATTAAACACAGAGCGGTGCGTGTTCGTCGGCGGCCACGAGAGCTTCCGAACGCACTTGGTCCCGTGGCTCTAGCCCGTCGGGAAGTGCGCCGACCGGGGATGGGCCGCCTTCGGGCCCCCGAACCGGGGTTTGGTCACCCGCGCATTAAACACAGAGCGGTGCGTGTTCGTCGGCGGCCACGAGAGCTTCCGAACGCACTTGGTCCCGTGGCTCTAGCCCGTCGGGAAGTGCGCCGACCGGGGATGGGCCGCCTTCGGGCCCCCGAACCGGGGTTTGGTCACCCGCGCATTAAACACAGAGCGGTGCGTGTTCGTCGGCGGCCACGAGAGCTTCCGAACGCACTTGGTCCCGTGGCTCTAGCCCGTCGGGAAGTGCGCCGACCGGGGATGGGCCGCCTTCGGGCCCCCGAACCGGGGTTTGGTCACCCGCGCATTAAACACAGAGCGGTGCGTGTTCGTCGGCGGCCACGAGAGCTTCCGAACGCACTTGGTCCCGTGGCTCTAGCCCGTCGGGAAGTGCGCCGACCGGGGATGGGCCGCCTTCGGGCCCCCGAACCGGGGTTTGGTCACCCGCGCATTAAACACAGAGCGGTGCGTGTTCGTCGGCGGCCACGAGAGCTTCCGAACGCACTTGGTCCCGTGGCTCTAGCCCGTCGGGAAGTGCGCCGACCGGGGATGGGCCGCCTTCGGGCCCCCGAACCGGGGTTTGGTCACCCGCGCATTAAACACAGAGCGGTGCGTGTTCGTCGGCGGCCACGAGAGCTTCCGAACGCACTTGGTCCCGTGGCTCTAGCCCGTCGGGAAGTGCGCCGACCG
>NC_137208.1:155000-212684 GCF_960531495.2 Zeus faber
ATTATTTTATTATTTTAACATAAATACGATCAGCTTCTGGAAAATAGGCATTGTGGGACAATTATAGTGAACCAATCAAGGGATGTATAACACGATGTAGACTCCACTTCAGGAAATAGCGGCCGTTCCGACCACTATGAACCATGGGTATTTTAATTTTAATCTCTTTACCCATTTTTTAAGCACAAGGTATATTTATAGACCACTATTTAAATAAAAAAATCAATAACACGAGACATAGGACCCCAACAACAGCTTAAAATTTTTTTTAATAACAATACCATGAGGGTAAAAGGCACAACCCGAATAGACCCTGGACGAAATTTCATTGCCAAAATAATGAAGACCTTGCTCAGGTAAGCGCTATTCAATGTTTTTAGGTATAAAACTAAAAAACATAGATTACTGAACAATTCCTGGGGTTGTGCGGTGTACGGGACACAGGAATTGTTTCTTCAAAAGTAGAATACTGTTTTTACAGTTGGTAGTGGCTGGGTCCCTGGGTCAGTAGAAGCTTGGGGGGAGATGCGTGGTTCCGGCCCATTCTCCTCCCCGCTGATCCAGTTGCTCTTGTCACTGCCATAGATGGAGTATCCCTGGAGGGGCATTAGTGGCCACCAGGTACCGGTCGGAATCCTCCAGCCCGGGGGCTACCAGGAAAACAGGGCTTCGGCTCGGTTGACCCTGGTCCCCAACGGAGGTTTCGGACTGGGAGAACTGGGTTCTCGACTCGGGGCAACCAGGAAAGCAGTGCGGATGCATTGTTGACCCTGGTCCCTGATGAGGATCTCGGTTGGACTCGTCTTGATACTCGTTCCGGAGACTTGAATGGGAATACGACGCTCCGGCTTTGTTGACCCTGGTCCTGGACGATATTTAAGTACGTCCCTCCTTGTGTTTGCTCTCTGATTCGGGGGGACGGGGAAGACAGTGTTCGCATTGTCGACCCTTGCCCCCGACTAGGGTCTTACACTGGACTCCCGGTACGGTACCCCAGAGCAGCCCTCGGCTGCCTGGTTGCTGCTGAGCCCTCGTGATATGTCCATAACCATTTTAGCCATTTTTGTCCTCATGATCTCCAGGCCTTAGTCTGGACAGACTGGGGTAACCTTGCGGTGTTAACAAACAGTCTGTTCGGCTAGGGGGTAAGTATGCGGCCCCCCTTGCGTCCACTTGGACAGCACGCAGGGTGTGGTGGTCCAGGGCATCAGGACCTTGAACGTTGCCCAGTCTTCTATGGGGATTAGCCCCACCCATGCAACAGCACATTACACCACACACGGTTAATGTTACTTGCCAAAAAAAACTAATTGGACACCCTTAAATTCTCACAAAAATCAGTTTTTGCCCTCATCCCCTGGTTCAAACTTATGGACCAGGCCGTGGACCTACCGTACCTTAGACCAATTATAACCAACTACCGTCCCCGACTCGACATATTGGTAAACGCTTAGATGATAATAGAAACCGCTTTGTCTACTAAATCTAATTTATCTTTACTCCCGGAACCACCTGTTTCTTAGATTTTTTTAGCCACCATAATCAAAGTAACCAATTATCAAACAAGTTACACCTTACCCAAGTAAATAACCAAAACTTGACCAACCAGAATAAAGGGATAACAACAGCGTTTCAATAATGCCTACTCGACTAATCTCATCTAAACGACAGCAAAAATAATCCTGGATTAGATTTTAAGGCGGCCGATGCAGACTCAACAAAGTCCAACCAATTATACCAGAGGCGCTTGAGGAAAAACGGAAACTTACCCAAACTCAACAAGGACCTAGGATAGAAATATCCATCGACAAATAAAGAACGTACCCAAAAACGTAGAAAAGCCGAATAATTGCCCAAGGACAAATAAATTTTCTCAAAAAAATTAATTAAAAAATAAAAAATTTTAAGAAAAATTTATTTTTTTAAAAAAATAATAAATAAATAAAAAACAACAACAGAAAAGATTCAAGAAATATCCTACCAACGTATAGAGCTCGTACCCAAAATCCGAGTAATAACCTTTTTTGAAAAAAAACAATTGACCGAGGGACACACACCAGGGTCTTGATCAAACCCAGGTGGCCTGCCTCTAGGAGAGGGTGTATAGTTTGTTTAAAAGGCTGAAACACTCAATGATCCTGAGGTACACTACTGATGAATGTGTCCTAAATTCCTAATAGTAATCATATGGTAATTCGGAGAAAGAATAAACAGGATGCGCTTAACCATTCGTAACAACTGGAAACAAAAAAACAATAAGGTGTACCTAACCACGCTTAAACTCGAAATAGAAAAACAAACAAGGTTTTCTTACCATCGGTAACAACTTTAAACAAGAAACTAACAAGATGTACTTAACCACGCTTAAACCCGTAATAAGGAACAAACAAGGTGTTCTGAACCAATCCGTAAAAACTTGAAACAGAAACAAATAAGGTGTACCTAACCACGCTTAGACCCGTAACCAAAAAAACAGACAAGGTGATCTTAACCATTCGTAACAACTTGAAACAAAAACAAACAAGGTTTATTTAACCACGCTTAAACCCATAACAAATGAACACCCAAAGAAAACAAATAGGGTGTTCTTAACCATCCATAAACAACTGGAAACAAAAACAAACAAGGTGTATTTAACCACGTTTAAACCCAGAACAAAAAACAAACAAAACGTTCTTAACCATCCGCAACAACTTGAACAGGAACCTAACTCTCTACCTAACATAATACGGGATTGGAGAATCTTGATAACGTGCGACGGCCCGTGCATTACCTTTGGTCCCCTATACCAAACTGCCCTTGCTGGCCAGGGGGGAACATAGGAAAAGTACTCACCAATACATACCAGGCTACCCAAACTGGGTAGACAGGATCATCAATACAGTACTCAATCAACCAACCTAACCTAGCCTGTGCCTCGGAAAGCAGATTCTCCTTATAACCCATTATATGTATTATCTTACCAAGACCGTGCATTACCTTTGGTCCCCTATACCAAACTGCCCATGCTGGCCAGGGGGGAACATAGGAATAGTACTCACCAATACATGCCAGGATACCCAACTGGGTAAACGGAATCATCAATACAGTACTCAACAAATCAAACAAGGTGATCTTAACCATTCGTAACAACTTGGAACAAAAACAAATAAGGTTTATTTAACCACGCTTAAACCCATAACAAATGAACACCCAAAAAAAACAAATAGGGTGTTCTTAACCATCCATAACAACTTGAAACAAAAACCAACAAGGTGTATTTTGCCACGGTTAAACCCAGAACAAAAAAACAAACAAAACGTTCTTAACCATCCGCAACAACCTGAACAGGAACCTAACTCTCTACCTAACATAATACGGGATTGGAGAATCTTGATAACGTGCGACGGCCCGTGCATTACCTTTGGTCCCCTATACCAAACTGCCCTTGCTGGCTATACCAAACTGCCCTTGCTGGCCAGGGGGGAACATAGGAAAAGTACTCACCAATACATACCAGGCTACCCAAACTGGGTAGACGGGATCATCAATACAGTACTCAACCAACCTAACCTAGCCTGTGCCTCGGAAAGCAGATTCTCCTTATAACCCATTATATGTATTATCTTACCAAGACCGTGCATTACCTTTGGTCCCCTATACCAAACTGCCCATGCTGGCCAGGGGGGAACATAGGAATAGTACTCACCAATACATGCCAGGATACCCAACTGGGTAAACGGAATCATCAATACAGTACTCAACAAATCCAACAAGGTGATCTTAACCATTCGTAACAACTTGGAACAAAAACAAATAAGGTTGATTTAACCACGCTTAAACCCATAACAAATGAACACCCAAAAAAAACAAATAGGGTGTTCTTAACCATCCATAACAACTTGAAACAAAAACCAACAAGGTGTATTTTGCCACGGTTAAACCCAGAACAAAAAAACAAACAAAACGTTCTTAACCATCCGCAACAACCTGAACAGGAACCTAACTCTCTACCTAACATAATACGGGATTGGAGAATCTTGATAACGTGCGACGGCCCGTGCATTACCTTTGGTCCCCTATACCAAACTGCCCTTGCTGGCCAGGGGGGAACATAGGAAAAGTACTCACCAATACATACCAGGCTACCCAAACTGGGTAGACGGGATCATCAATACAGTACTCAACCACCCTAACCCTAACCCTAACCCTAACCCCTAACCCCTAACCCCTAACCCCTAACCCCTAACCCTAACCCTAACCCTAACCCTAACCCTAACCCTAGGTTTTGTGGCTACGCTCGCGGATGAAATCGTTCCCACGGTGAAAGTTCGGATATTTCCAAACCAGAAACCATGGGTTGATAAATCCATCCGCTGCGCTCTGAATGCTCGTACGGTCGCTTACAACGACGGTCTTGTATCTGGTAACTTGGACAATTACAAAGCGGCGTCGTACAATCTGCGGAGGGCGGTGAGGGACGCCAAACTGACGTACAGAGAGACCGTGGAGCTACAGATGGAGCGGGGGGGCACAAGACGCTTGTGGGAGGGGCTGCGAACAATAACAAACTACAAGAGCAGCTCCTCCCCAGCCACGAGTGTGGACGCCTCCCTGGCCAACCAACTGAACTCCTTTTATGCGCGGTTCGAGTCTGGCAGAAACACCGCTAGCTCGCCGGCTAATTGCAGTTACACCGCTGGGGATGAGCGCGCACTCTCAGTGTCCGTGCACGAGGTCAGGAGGGCTTTGATGCGGGTGAACACCAGGAAAGCTGCGGGCCCAGATGGCATATCTGGGCGAGTACTGAAGACCTGTGCTAACCAGCTAGCTCCGGTGTTCACTACAATATTCAACATCTCCCTGGCTGAATCAGTGGTCTCGTCCTGCTTCAAGAGATCCACCAGCGTTCCTGTGTCGAAGATCGCCTCTCAAACCTGCCTGAATGACTACCGTCCGGTGGCCCTCACCTCGGTGGTCATGAAGTGTTTCGAGAGGCTGATTAAGGATTACATCTGCGCCTCCCTTCCCCGCACCTTGGACCCGTTGCAGTTCGCGTACCGGCAGAACAGATCCACGGATGACGCGGTCTCCCAGGTACTGCACACCACGCTCACGCACCTGGATGGCCAGAAGGGGGCCTATGTGAGAATGCTGTTCATCGATTATAGTTCAGCTTTCAACACCATAGTCCCCACCAGACTGGCTGTCAAGCTGATGGAGCTCGGATTGAATGGTCCGCTGTGCACCTGGATCCTGGACTTCCTAACAGGCCGCCCCCAGGTGGTCAAGGTGGGGAAGTACATGTCAAGCTCCCTCACCCTGAATACAGGATCCCCCCAGGGCTGCGTCCTCAGCCCCCTACTGTACTCCCTGTACACACATGACTGTGTGGCCAGGTCCAGCTCCAACACCATCATCAAGTTTGCTGACGACACCGTGGTCGTGGGCCTGATCACCGACTGAGATGAGAAGGCCTACCGCGAGGTGGCTGACCTGTCACTCTGGTGCCAGGACAACAGCCTACACCTGAACGTCAGCAAAACCAAGGAGCTGATTGTGGACTTTAGGCGTGGATCACAATCGAGGACGCACGCGCCCTTGTGGATTAATGGGACTCTGTCGATAGGGTGAGCAGCTTCAGATATCTGGGAGTCCACATCACAGAGGACTTAACATGGACTGTACACACGGACACTCTGGTGAGAAAGGCGAGGCAGCGTCTTTACCACCTCAGGCAGCTGAGGAAATTCCGGTTCTCGGTGAGGATCCTCAAGTCCTTCTACTCTGGAGCAGTGGAGAGCATCCTGACAGGCAACATCACTGCCTGGTTTGGGAGCTGTACTGCTCAGGACAGGCGGGCCCTGCAGAGCGTGCGTTCAGCTGAACGTACCACTGGAACTACCCTCCCCCCCTTGCAGGAGCTATACACCAGGAGGTGTAGTCGCAGAGCCCGCAGGATCATGAAGGATCCTCATCACCCCAACAACGGACTGTTTCAGCTGCTGCGGTCAGGCAAGCGCCTCCGCAGTCACACAGCGAGAACAGAGAGACTGAGATGGAGTTTTTTCCCGCAAGCCATTAGAACTGTCAATGCTGACCTCACCAGGGGTCCTAACCGAGCCATACACTAGGCTCCACTACCTACTGTACTGTATGTAGCATACTGTACTGCATACTGTGTCACCGTTCAGGGTTGTTCGTGATGCCGTATCGCTGCGCCGTACTGTTGTATACTGTGCTGTATTATCCCAAACACTACCTCACACTATTCACATTCACATGCCACTTTAATTCACATGCCACTTTAAATGCACATATCTGTACATACATAGGCATATTCCCTCTATCTTTTCCATTTTATTTCATTTTATTTTTATTGTATTTTATTCTATATATTTTTATCTTATTCTATAAGTATTCAACTTACTGTATTACGTTCTAGAATACATTAGAGAAAGGAATTCTTTACTTTTATTTCTTTTTTTCCTAGGACATATTGTGTGCTATCACCGGGTGCGTTGCATTACATTTCACTGCATATATGTATGAAAGTATGTATATGTATGTGACAAATAAAAAATCTTGAATCTTGAATCTTGAATCTTGAATCTTGAATATTCCTATTATCCTAAGATTTTTAATTTATTTTAGGATCTTTTAACTCCTCTCTTCTTCTTTAAACTTGTTTTATCTATAATTATTTCGGATGTTTTTCATCTGAGGTGTTGCCGAGAGCACATGCACACTCTCACTTATTTTTCATCATCTCTTGGAGATTAACGGAGCTAGCTTAACCTGTGCCAAAGCCAACATTCCGGGGGATCGGGTGGTCTCCACAGCAGAGTGGGCTGGGGGGTCCTGCCGATCTTTGCTCTGGGTACGTTCATTTACTTTTCCCATATACCTAACCCTATTGCTGCCTGCAGCAATATTTATTATTTATTATTATTATTATTATTATTATTATTATTATTCATAATAAATATGATACTGCTGTGAGTAAGGACTGAGTATTTCTACGCAGTGAATTTCTACACACTGTATCTCTACTCAGTCACACTAAATTTAGCTGGTGACTCGTGGATCCAGTTTCAGTCAAAAATAGATGGAAGACGCTGGAATGGAGAGACCAGTAGAGGAGTGGAATGGTGACACCGTAGAGGAGTGGAATGGAGAGACCAGTGGAAGAGATGATCAGAGAAGGTAAGGAACACAGTGGCGCTGGAAAGTAAAAAGTACAAATACTTAAGTACATTTTTCAAGGTAAGTTGACTTACTTTTTTAAGGAAACTTTACTCCACAACATTTCAAAGTAGATGAGTGGGGTCAGGTCTGGATTAGGGTTAGTTAAAGTCGGGTAGAGTTAACAAGGGAGGATCGTTTTTGTGTCTACTAAATTGTTACATCTTTCTTTTTTTGTCTCAGATCTGTTAAACAATACACAAGACCAAACAGTCTGCTATTTTAATGAATCATAATAATAATAATTATAATAAAATTTTACATTCTATTGAGGAAGAATACAAATTTGTACATGTATAAATAACAATGTAAACATGTAGGAATAAATATGTATACAATAATACAGCCATGGATAACTATGGTTACTTACTAATAAGGTATCAATTTTGATGTCAGTGGTGAGTTTATATTGCAGTAATATTAATAAATTATTACAATGTCTAAATTCTAACCTATTAAATGTAATAACCTGTGAAATTACTGCAATATATTATTTGTGTCTGTTGGTAGGGGGCGTGGCCCAGGCATGATGGGGGTGTGATAGGGGAATGGCCTATCTGTGAACCCACTGCTATGAGGAAGAAACTGTTCTTGTGACGCAAGATTTTACTCTTGACATAGGGTATGAATATATATATACTGTGTATATATATATACTGTGTGTGTGTGTGTATGTACATATATAGCAGGGTTTTTTTGGCTCAGGACCTTGATTTTAGGTCTGAAAATGTTTGTTACCCCAGCTCTTTTTTGGATACTTTTCTAATGACGGATTTAAATGAAAAGTACATACGACAGAACATATGAGTCACAATCACCACACGCTAAATAAATATTTTTCAATTTAAATAGTGCATTGAGACATAACAATAGTATGATTTGATTACTGAGAACAGAAATACAAAATATTCCTTATCAAAATGTATTTACTGGCCTTTTTACAATAAACAAGTTGCTATCGTTCTCCTGTTCCTTTGCACTGAGACTAGACCATGAAGTGTCTGAATACCTATGGCCCAGTGGCACTAACACCCATAGCCATGAAGTGCTTGGAGGACACCCATGCTTTCACACATCAGAAACATCTTCCCACCTTATCTGGATAAGCACGTGTTTGCCTCCTGGGCAAAGTGCTCCGCAGAGGACCCGTCACAACAGCTCTCCACAACACTCTGACAAGAGGAACCAAACAGTTATGTGAGGATGCTATTCCTGGACGTAGCTCAGCATTTAACACCGTCATGTCCCACAACCCAGTCAGCAAGCTGGAACACCTGGACCGTGGTTCTTTGCTGTGCTCCTGTGGCACGGTGGTGCAGTGCATCGTACTGCTGCCTCACAAGCAAGCAAGCAAGCAAGCAAGCAAGCAAGAAAACAAACAAGAAGGTCCTGGGTTTGATTCCCGCCTGGGGCGCTGTTGGCACCGTGCTCCGGGCGGGTTATCTCCCAAATAGGAGCCTTTCTGTGTGGAGTTTGCATGTTCTCCCTGTGCTCACATGGGGTTTCCTCCACCTAACGTCAGTAAGGACCCCCACCAAAAACATGCACACATCATCATCTGACCAGCGATGGACACTCGTCCCTGGGTGTGTCGATGAATGCTGCCCACTGCTCCTGGCTGCCTCCCTGGAGGAAGGACAAGCCAGGATGGCTAAATGCAGAGGCCTCATTTCACCAGCCACCATCCAAAGCATGTGCATGTGTTGAAAAGTGGTGTGTTGCGTGATAATTAAGATTCTTCTTCCTGGGTCAGGGACTTCTTCATGGACTGACCACTGCCAAGCCCACAAAGTCAGAATTGGTAACCACACCTTCTCCACTCTCAACCTAGCTCTCTTCACCCACAACTGTACCCCCATCCACACCTCCAACTCCATCATTTAATTTAGGTTAGGGTGCACCAACAGACTGAGGAAAAGCTTCTTTCCCAAAGCTGTAGTCTCCATCACATCCCTCCCTGCCCAACAACACACACACACACACACACTGACATCAAAGGCTATGTTCATACTGCAGCCAAAGTTTCTCAAATTAGTTTGCTCATGTGACTCAGATCAGATTTTTTCATGGCAGTGTGAACAGCAAAAATCACATGTAATCTGATGTTTTCAACTCGGATTTGGGAAACTTTCATATGTGTCCTAAATGCGATGCAGCTCTGATGTTTTGCAGCGCGACCTCAATCCCAACAGTCGAATCAGAAATCATGCGACATTTATCGTCACTCTAGAGCATGGGTTCCAAACCTTTTTATTATCGTGGACCGGACAGCAGAGCACACAATGTCCACTGACCAGGGAAGCAAAGAAAATTAAAATACTCCTGTGTTTCGAGAATAAACTCGGAATTCATCCCCCGACTTCGAGACCGGCATGCAGAGCAAGGCACACCGCCGCCACCCCCACCATGCCATCCGTACCCATACTGCAGCTGCTGCCACCCTTAAGTGGGGTATACAGCACGGGGTGGAAAATAAATAATAGATAGATAAATACATAAATTGAGAAGTAGATGAAGAGAGAAATAGATAAATAGACCAAAACCGGCGAGGGAGCATCGACAATCGTCACGTTTTATGAATAGCACCAGATCTATAAATAGTGTGTGTGTGTGTGTGTGTGTGTGTGTGTGTGTGTGTGTGTGTGTGTGTGTGTGTGTGTGTGTGTGTGTGTGTGTGTGTGTGTGTGTGTGTGTGTGTGTGTGTGTGTGTGTGTGTGTGTCCTATGATAGAGTGATCAGGATGCAATTTGTGCACATTGATTATTGAATATTATTGCCCTGTCTGGATCGAATGGTTTCATCAGCTTGAGGGACACGGCCCCATGTACCTGCCATGTTTACTTCCATACGACAGTGCGCTGCGTCACGTCTTTGTAACTTGTGCGCATGCAGGTTAGTTCAGGACCAGGACCCGTTCACACCGGTATCTGATATCGACCACATTTAAAGAATATTGTGAAGAGGCAAAGAAAAACATCCAACCTGAGCAATAAATCCAAAATTAAAGCATGGAAAGTGAAGTAAAACGGTGCGTTTAGGTCAAACTTGGAAAACGTCTTTGCACATTCAACTTTATTTTACATGTTTGTTTGTTTACTTATTCAAATGAAACTTTTTAAAAACAAACTTGATTTCAATAAACTTTACATTTACTTATTGCAAAAAAAAAACTGGGTCAACCATCATTTTAGGCATTTATTTATATTATGTAATAATTCGGTTGAAAGTTAATTTAAGCCAGTCAAGAAGAAAGTCCCTGCTGGGAGCGATAGTTTTCACCTGCAGGGGGCAGCTGCAGTAGTATCATATTAAATAAATGCACCTGTCATCTTTCGGAAAATAAAGCAAGGTCCGATTGTGAAAACAAGTGGACTCAAGAAGAAGCAGCGAAGGTGGATCCGAACCACCCCTCTGGTGGTTCGGATCCACCTTCACTGCTTCTTCTTGTCCCCCCAAACCTACTGAGTGCAACTCTACATTCTGCTTCAGCCAAACTTCCCGGCGAGCTGCTGTGGGAGATAACCCCTCCAATGGGCCAGATGTCGTTGGGGTCTCATCACAAACTTCGTAGTTCAAAATAAACACACTCAATTCTTCAGAGTTCAAAAGGATAAAATATTTATTGTAGTAATACAACAAAGTACAATAAACTGAGCTGAGTTGAAATACGTCCCTTTATGCTTGCTGTCAACTCCAAGGGTGGAGCCTAAAATGCTGCTTCGCCCTGCTTCTACGCAACCCTTAGTCAGCATCTTTCCATACGCAATTGTTTTTAAGTTGGTGATGTTCTTTTCTTTCTACCACCTTTTCTATACACCATTGTTGACTGATCTTGTGCCATTTCTGGCCACTCTGATAGGCTATTTTATGTTTCTGTCTTCTGTTTCAATTGGGTTTGTGACACCAGTATTTCCTGTCATAGGTGAATGTAATAAGATTCAAGCTTCAAGAGGTTTATTTGTCACATACATATACATACGTTCATACATATATGCAGTAAAATAAATGGTTTACCCTTTAATCATCATATATCATGGTTACTTATTTTCCCCACCGCCATCCCTCCACTTCAACATAAACCGAGCACAAGTAACCATAATGACATCGTCGCACCCGCTGCACTCACCCACAATGCATGTCTCCTGCTTACAGAAGGTCACTCTGACAGGTCATGTCCTGCTCCGTTGCAGTATTCTCAGAATCAACGTGTGGCAGGGGAGAGAAAGTACTGTGTGAAGCCGGAAGTAGTAAACGAAAAATGCCAAACAGCAAACATGGTTGCACGTAGGGCCTTGGAGCTTGTTTATGCAGAAGAGGATGTGCTGTTCGTGGGGGTTAAACCGACAAACGCAGCTCGTCCTTTGGCCCGTTCTGTGCAGAGACCGGAGAGGGGATAAGAACCCATGTCCTGCTCAGGGGACGAACTGAGCTGGTGAACGGAGTCACAATGTTTAATTATTCTCCCTAATTGAAGGATTCTCTAAAAAGAAACTGCACATAAATACCAATGAAAACTTTTATTTGTAAATTAACTTCACAACGACCCTGTTAATTTACAATAAAATCACCAAACCTCAATTGAGCTGTTTGCAGAGACTATTGTCTCTGCGTCAAAAAGTAATTAGTAGATCTGACTTGATCAATGTTGTCAAACATGTCAGAGATAAAACAGCAGAACGTTGATCTCGCTTACATTTCAATTCTTGGGTTACGCTGCCTCATGTCCTCACATTGCGGCAAGTGTAAAACAGTCCTGCTTAGAGAACATTTAGTTTGGTGCCATTCAGGCTTTGTTTTTATTTACCTCTGTTTAAAACCTTTCATCCTTGGTCTGCTGGTCCTAGACTCCGCTGCTTTCACAAAGATGGTGATGTTAGCATTAAAATCTAAATTCATGGTCCACACATCATTGTCTGTACTGATGAACTGATGAACTGTTGGCTAAAATTAATGCTGTACTGGAAAACAAACCAATGTTATGTTTAGTTAGGGTTGGCTTACACTGCACCAGTTAGTGTCATTCATGGGTTTCACATGTGAGCTTATGTTATCACAAACAATTTAATGCAAAAAACATTTTTCTTCATGAATTTCAGATGTGGTTAGTGTGGTTTTCCACATGTAAAATCATGTGACTTTTTCAAAAGGGTAACTGTTGATTTGTACGATTGTTTCCTAGGTGCCGCAATGTTACCAGCGAAGCAGCATGAGTGGTTGAACCACGAACTCAGGGACCTATGGGAGCACAGAGCTCAGAATATCACCAATCAAAGGGAGCAGACAGCTGAGAGCATCAGGAACCAATGGGAGCAGAGAGCTCAGAACAGCAGTGACAGGAACAAGCTTGAGGTGGATAGGAAGGAGAGAAGTGCCATAAATGGGTAGGTTTTCAGACACACAATGTATTGAAGTGCCTTCTGCCTTGCTTCCTGTCCCTAGCAAATCAATAACGAGTGAATAATGAATGAAATGAGGGATGGTGGCACAGTGCATTGCAATGCTGCCTCACAGCAAGAGGGTCCTGGGGTACTGTTGGCACCATGCTCTGGCGGGTTGTGTTCAATTAGATGCCTTTCTGTGTGAAGCTTGCATGTTCTCCCCGTGCTCACATGGGTTTCCTCCATGTTACATCAGTAAGGACACCCACCATCTGAAGCATGTGTATGCATGTGTTGTAGTGCCATGCTGTGTGATGATTAAAGATTCTTCTTCTAACACACCAATAACAAATCCAAACCAAGAGTTGTGTTGGTGTCCTCCCTGGGTTTGGACTACTGCAGGGCTGCACCTTGGATACTGTTTGTGGTTTCATGTGGGGATAGGATATCAGGTCATAACTGATGAACTGAAGTCCTAAACCTGACTGATACCCCCCAAGGTGGAAGAGGCAGGGAGTGTTATGGGGATCAGTCAGTGAAATAATCCGGAAAACCACACAGTAGAAAAGCACTAAGAGAATTTCTCAAGGCCCTGGATGTTGTGGGGCTGTAATGGCTGACATTGATGTTGGGACCAGTACCAGAGGCAGTGGCAGAGTGGTGGTCCCTGTTTTTAAAAAGGCATAGAGGGTAAGTGGTCACACTGCTCCTCCTCCCAGGGAAAACCTTTGGAGGGAAATGGAAAGGAGGATCTGGCTGATAGTGAAACCTTAGATCCAGGAGCAACAATGAGGATTCTGTCTTTCGTACACTTACACAGATCCTTGAGTGGTCATGGTAATAGAGCAGATCAGTCTTCATGTGTTTTGTGGATTTGGACAAAGCTTCTTGCCATGTTCCCCAGGGGTTCTGTGGGAGCTACTTTGGCAGTATGAACTGTAGACAAACTACAGGACTGCCTTCCTTGGACTTCAGAGATTCACAGAAGGGGTTAACAAACCCCGCTGAGATCACAGGATCTGAAGCACTTGTTTACGTTCCTAAACAATGGAAATGCCAATTGGGACTTTACTGTCCAAACCCTTGACCGCGGACACCCATGCGCCGCAGCTGGAGATCACCGGCAGAAGGGGCAAGCTTCAGCGACTGGCCACTACTACCCACAGACTGGCCAACAGCTCTGGAGAGCCACAAAACTCCTCACCACAACTCGCCGATCTGTAAGGTGAAGGACTTCTGAATCTGCTCAATAATGATGACGGGTTGTTGTGTCGAATTAAATTTATTTCCCCTTTCAACTACGCCTTATGCTTTTCTCGCTTTATTATTTTAATTGGTCACATAACTTCCTACCTCATTAATGTTTCTGAGTTCAAGTGTGTCGCCATTTTTATCATTTGCCATTTTTGCCATTTGCGCCATTTACATCATTTGTCTATTTTCTTCATTAATTATTTTATTTTCATTTTCACATGTTTACTATTATTCCATTTATAAAAGTAGATTAGCATGAAAAAATAAATCCATTTATTGGAAAGAAGTCGGTTTGTGTTCCTAAAGTGGTGAATCCAGTAGTCAATGTAAACAGACCCAGCACTTCAATAACATATTTGATTGATTAATTAGGCAAAATGATTGATTCACTTTTAAAATTAAACCCATTAGTGTCTCCCTTAAACAATATGGGAGGGGTGCTCTGACGAGTGCCATTCTGTCCTAATACAACTGCAGTGAGCTGTGTTCATATAAAGGCTAAATTAACTTCACTTGACTTGGAGGACGTTTAACGGAAAAGGACATCTGGTTTATGGTTAGCTAGGGCTGCTGCATCTGCGACCCAGACTCAGATGAGCAGGAAGAAAATGATGAAAGGATAAAAGTGTAACCTCTAGCTCCTTAGCATCGTAGCTCACCTGTAGTATTTTCTGTGTTTTTTAAAGGCTCTTCCAGCAGTGGCAAGGCCGGCTTGCACCTACAGGTGCTGAGAAGAAGTGCAACCTATCAGACTTCAGGAAGTACGTCAGTAGCACCGAACGGGGGGAGCATGCTGCCAAGTCTGGGATACGTTTCAAAATCAGACCAGCCCCTCCCAGGATTCCTACACCTCCTTTGCCACCTCCAGCCCCGAGGAGGAAGACTCCACAGAAGCCCCACAGAGAGAGGCGGCGGGTGGAGGTGGATGTTCTCCGGTTGTGCTGGGGAGAGTCATGGAAGAGTCGGAAGCCTCCCAAGACCCTGGTCTCAGAAAGCTCCAGGAGGAGACCGGCAAAAGTCCTCCACACTCCTCTCAAGACAGAGAGAAAGAGAGGTGGCCATCTGGAAATCATCCAGGGGTCATCAGGGGGTCATCTGGGGGTCACCCAGCGGTCAACAGCATGGAGCCAGTCATGGAAACAGGTAGCAGGAGTCATTCACTATACATTAAATTCATATCTAACATTAAAAATCTAGGGTACAGTTTTAGCTTTAGTCCCTCATTGGTACTGTGCCATGTATAGACAGTGAGTATCCTTAACTAGCACTACTCCACTGAAAAAGTATTGATAAAGCCGCTAGCTTTAGATATTTCTGGTAATTCCAAGGTGAAGCAGATGGCCCAAATGGACCCTTACGAGGAGCCTGGACGTAAGTGGGAGGAGCTTGACAGGGGAAGGCGTTTCTGGAGATACAAGGCAGAAGTAGATGACTTTTCTCTTCCTCCCTGGGCTGGAACCTGGAAGACCATGATCTTTGTTTTCCGGCAGCGGAAGCAAAACTGGGACCGCGACTGGCCGCGCCACGAGCGCCGCAGCAAGCGATTCCAAGCACTGCACCAGGTATCTGGAAAAACTGTTTAGCATTCGGCTCCATTACCTCATTATGCATCTACAAATACCTAGCTCCATTACCTCATTATACATCTAGAAATAGAGTTAGGGTTAGAACTATTTTACTGCTTCATTGCCTCATTATGCATCTGCAGATACATAACCTCATTACTGCTACATTGCCTCATTATACATCTGCAAATACATAACTCCATAACTTCTGCATTATCTCATTATGCATCTGCAGATAAAGAAATACACTACTGCTACATTGTCTCTTTATGCATATGCAGATACATAACTACATTACCACTACATAACCTCATTATACATCTGCAAATACATAACTAAATTACTGCTACATTACCTCATTATGAATCTGCAGATACATAACTACATTATTACTACATAACCTCATTATGCATCTGCAAATACATAACTCTGTTAGTGCTACATTACCTCATTATGCATCTGCACATAGATAACTACATTACTGTTAAATTACCACATTATGCATCTGCAAATACATAACTACATTATTACTACATTACTGCTACATGACCTTATTATGCATCTGCACATAGATAACTACATTACTGCTACATTGCCTCATTATGCATCTGCAGATAGATAACTTCATTACCGCTGCATTACCTCATTATGCATCTGCAAATACATAAATACATTACTGCAACATTACCTCATTATGCATCTGCAGATTGGTAAGTACATGACTGTTACATGACCATATTATGTATATGCGGCGAGATAACTACATAACTTATGCATTACTTCATTATACAGTCTGCAAATACATAACTAGATTACTTTTACATTACCTCATTATACAACAGCAAATACATAACTACATTATGGCTCAATTGCCTCATTATGCATCTGCTAACACATTATTACATTACTGCTACATTATGTCATGATGTATCTGCAGATACATTACTACATTACTGCTACATTGCCTCATGATGTATCTGCAGATATATAACTACATTAATGCTACATTACCTCATTAGGCATCTGAAGATACAAAACGACATTACTGCTTCATTGCCTCATGCATCTGCAGATACAAAACTACATTACTACTACATTACCTCATTATGCATCCGCAGATACATAACTACTATTACCATTGTCATTAGAATTATGATAAAAAAAATTGTCAATATTTAAAACTTTCTGTTTTTCATTAAAGTTTGTTATGTTTATGTGTCGGAAATGTCTATACATGGCGTTTATGAAAGGAAAGTATTTTATTTTTTATTTTAAACAATTTTCATTGTCAACTTACCTTGTTTATGTAAGTACATCTGGAGTCTCAATAATGGTCGGTGACGTTGGGTCTCATATATGTCAATTATGACGTATTTACGTTGATTAATAATAACAGTTGAATATACCTCATATAATTTTTAATTTATTTCCTTGGATTACATTTTCAGTAAATTACATTTCCATGAAATACGAAAAACGTTGTGGTATTACTGTGAGTAATTAACATTGCAAGGCTTCTATTTTTCCGACCCCTCGCTGGATCTTGAATGCATCACTCAGTCGCACATTTCAGTTGATTTCGTCTCCTCTGGCTCATCATGTATGTGGATGGATTTGGGTGAAACTTAAACTACAAGATCCTTGTGACATCCTGGTTCAAACAAGATGTAGACCGTCTTCATAGATTAGGTGTTTCACATGTTTCACAGGTCCAGTTTAGTCATGTTAGATAGTTATTACAGTTTTCCAAGTTCCCATAAAACACACCATCAGGACACCAATTATAAATTTTCGAGTTCCCATGGAACTAAGCATTTTTTTTTCTGTCACTCATCCTTATATCAGAATTACTGCTAAAATGAGTTACAATTTTCAGAGTTTCCCTTAAACGCAGCATCTGCTTCTAAAATCTGTATGTTACAACTGGCTTGAATGCCGCAAAATCAGGAGGAACACCGCATTGGGTTTGATGCAAACAGAATGCCTTTATATTTACAAAAAGGGAAAAAGAATCAACTATCAAACAAAAAGCTAGGTGTTGTGTCAGGTTGTCTAGACCCAGTGCAGATACTGCAACCACTAGAGACCACAGTGTGAATGCCCCCCCAGAGCCACATCCTGCACATATATTTCTAATTGACGGATGATCACAAGGGGCCCCGTTCAACACATCCCATCTCGCTCCACCACCCGACCAGAAGCTATAGAACGTTGGCGTGTCGACAATGCGAAAGTTCTGCAACTTCCGGTAAATTTTGAATGTTTTTTCATTAATTCCTGCTCCAAATGTAGATCGATATAGTCGATAATAATAATACAAATTGGAATAAAAATGATAATAATGTTTCTGTGTTAGTGATTGTGTCTTTACATGATGGGTTCTTGGGCGTAACATGAACATGTAACATGAAGCAATGTCTTGGATTGAGTGTCTGCTCATCTATTGCTCTCAACACAATCCACTTCATGAAGGTGGAACCATGGGGCTGGAATGAGTCCTGGAATGAGTCCTGGAATGAGTCCTGGAAAGAGTCCTGGAAAGACTTGTCGTCCCATAGTGAGCTGGCGAACGCTTCTACCTCCCTGGTGACGGTGATCAGTGACGTCTTGATCCCCGGGTGGAGCGAGTCCTGGCAGCTAAGCAAACTTCCTGTGGGGTCCGAGTGGAGCTGGGCCTGGTCCTGGATGCAGCAGAGCAGGTGTCTGTCTTTCTGTCTCTGTTTGTCTGTCCAACTGTCTGTACATCTGCCTACCTCCCTGCCTCTCTACCTCCCTGTCTGTCTACCAGTCGGTCCCCTAGATTGTCTCTCTCTCTCACTTTTCCAGGTGGTGCCAGGTGTTGCCAGACTTCCAGCATTGCCATGCCAACCGGCTGCAGGAGTGGCGTCTGGCTGTGAACTTTGTCCTGGCGTCAGGCATCACTGAAGGCTTTCCAACTGATGCTCTAGAGTGGAAGGAGTCCTGGATGTCCTCCAGAGCCTCCAGCACCTGCACAACCCAGCAGGAGGAGCCTCCAACAGGCCTCCTCCCCTTGTGGAAGGTAGCCTGGAGGCTTTTTATAGGAGACGAGGAAGATCGGCCCTGGAGAGACTCCTGGAGGCTTTGCAGGGCACAGAAGAGTCTTGCAGAACCGGACACTCTGGTCTTCTGGACCCGAGGCCAGACTCAAACATCCACATTACACGGTGAGCACCCAGGGGGATGGAGTCTGAGCTGGAGGGCACCCCAAAACCCTGAGGTGGAGCACCCTGAGGTAGACCCCCAGCACCCTGAGGTGGACTCCCAGCACCCTGAGGTCGACCCCTGGCACCCAGAGGTCGACCCTTGGCACCCTAAGTTGGACTCCCAGCACCCTGAAGTGGAGCACCGTGAGGTGGAACCCCAGCACCCTGAGGTGGAGCACCCTAAGGTGGAACCCGGGCACTCTGAGGAGGAGCACCCTGAGGTGGAAACGGGGCACCTTGATTTGGACTCCCAGCACCTTGAGGTGGAATCCCAGCACGCTGAGGTGGAGCACCCTGAGGTGGAATCCCAGCACGCTGAGGTGGAGCACCCTGAGGTGTACTCCCAGCACCCTGAAGTGGAACCCCAGCACCCTAAGGTGGAGCACCATGAGGTGGAGGCCCAGCACCATGAGGTGGACTCCCAGCACCGTGAGGTGGAACCCTGGCACCCTAAGATGGACCCCCAGCACCCTAAGGTGGACTTCCAGTACCATGAGGTGGACTCCCAGCACCCTGAAGTGGAGCACCCTGAGGTGGACTCCCAGCACCCTAAGGTGGACATCCAGTACCATGAGGTGGACTCCCAGCACCCTGAAGTGGAGCACCCTGAGGTGGACTCCCAGCACCCTGAAGTGGAGCACCCTGAGGTGGACTCCCAGCACCCTGAGGTGGAGCACCCTGAGGTGGAACCCCAGCAGCCTGAGGTGGACTCCCAGCAGCCTGGGGTGGAGCACCCTGAGGTGGAACCCCAGCACCCTGGGGTGGAGCACCTTGAGGTGGAAGCCCAGCACCCTGAGATGGACTCCCAGCACCCTGAGGTGGAACCCCAGCACCCTATGGTGGAGCACCGTGAGGTGGAACCCCAGCACCCTGAGGTGGGCTCCCATCACCCTGAGGTCAACCCCCGTCACCCAGAGGTGGACTCCCAGCACCCTCAGGTGGACCCCCGGCACCCTCAGGTGGACCCCCGGCACCCTGAGGTGGACCCCCCGCACCCTGAGGTGGACTTACAGAACCCTGAGGTGGACTCCCAGCACCCTGAAGTGGAGCACCCTGAGGTGGACTCCCAGCACCCTGAGGTGGAGCACCCTGAGGTGGAACTCCAGCAGCCTGAGGTGGACTCCCAGCACCCTGGGGTGGAGCACCCTGAGGTGGAACCCCAGCATCCTGGGGTGGAGCACCCTGAGGTGGAACCCCAGCACCCTGAGGAGGAGCACCCTGAGGTGGAGCACCCTGAGGTGGAGCACCCTGAGGTGGATCACCAATACCATGAAGTGGAGCACCCTGAGGTGGAACCCCAGCACCCTGAGGTGGATTCCCAGCACCCTGAGGTAGAAAACCAGTACCCCGTGGGGGACTCCAAGCACTCTGAGGGGGAACCCCAATACCCTGAGGTGTACTCCCAGCACCCAGGGGTGGAACCCCAGAACCCTGAGGTAGACTTCCAGCGCCTTGAGGTGGAGCATCAGCCTGGAGACGACTGCTGCTACCTCCACCTCCAGTACTTCCCTCCCTATGATTGGATGGAATCCTGGAGTTTCTCGTCAGACCCGCCCCCTACCACGAGCCAGTCCTGGTCCTGGAAGGAGGTTGGCCGCCTCTCCTGCAGGAGGGCTGAGCCGAGGCGCCATCTGCTGGATCTGGGCTTAGGGGCGTGGACAGAGTCCTGGAAATACACCGTCTCAAGAAGAATCAATTCTAGCATGCCCTGGGAGGTGCAGTCTTCCTCGGAGGAGGTGGGGTCTGGTTGGAGGCTACCACCCCGGCCCCCCAAGTAAGGCAGGAAGGAAAGAAGGAAGGCAGGGAGGGCCAACAGGAAGTGGACAACAGTAGTTTCCTGCTACTGCTTCCTGCTGAGGGAAATTAAATGGAGAGTGAACGTTTAGAAAATGAATAAAAACGTTTTTCATTTGCTGCTGTAGAACTATATTACTATATTACTATTAATACTAGAATTATAGTGGTATTACAGTAGTAATATAGTTGTACTACAGTAGTACTACAGTAGTATTATAGCAGTATTACAGCAGTACCACTGTAGTTCTACTATAATACTATTGTAGTACTACAGTAGTATTATAGTAGCATTACAGTAGTATTATAGTTGTACTACAGCAGTATTAAAGTAGAATTACAGCAGTACTACAGAAGTACTCCAGTAGTATTACAGTCACACTACTGCAGTACTACTATAATACTAGTGCAGTACTACTATAATACTACTGTTGTACTACTGTACTATTATAGTAGTACTACAGTGGTATTGCAGTCACACTATTGTAGTACAAAAGTAGTATTATAGCAGTACTAGAGTAGTACTTCTTTAATACTACTATAATAATACTAGTGTACTACTATAATACTACTGTACGACTATAATACTAGTGTGGTACCACAGTGGAAACCTCTTGTAGTGATCACGTCTGTCCAGGTCAAATTGATCACTATAAGTGGATTATTATTAAAACCGATAACTGTTTTTTTTTCCTTTATTTCTCTTACAGTTTACAAGTGTATATTTATTATGAATTATGAATATAAAGTCATGAAATGGACAGCTTCACTTTTTACTACATTTTATTGACTCAAAATAAAGTACAGCTGTTTCAAATGCTTTTGAAATTACTTTACAAATGTAATTACTGTACTCTGTGTAATTCAAATACACTGTGATACAGTACAGAATATAGTATAGCTTACTGTTCTTCAAATTATAATTAGGCTATAGCCTAAAACAGTATTGTGCTGTTTACAAATACAGTAAAGTCAGTAGTGCAAATACGTGACTAAGCCACAGCTTGCTGGTGGTTTCACTGCATTTATACATTTTTTCACAGGTCTGAAAAAAAACTGTAGGCTATCAATGCTGAACTGGTAACAGAGTTTGAAAACCAACGTATTCATAAAATATTTTGATCCTAGTCAAAAAATAAAAGCTGCAACAATAACAACAACAAAACTAATGAGGCTACCTCCGTTTGTGTGTCAGCTCTGCCCTGCCTGGAAAAGTCATTTCACAAACGTGTCCATTGATGCCTGAATCATACTTTTGTCTAAAACCAAGTTCACCTCTTTGGCAAAGTGATGTGAAAGTTCAAAGTTGTTGAAACTGACATGCAGCAGACCAGTCTTTAAAATGCGGATTACATTCCTCAAACTAACTGATTCCTAAAACATAATTCAGTTAGTAAATAGAATAAAATAATAGTAAAAAGATAATATACTGAACAGGAATACAAATTAGAAATAAGAAGAATAGACTATTGTGTATGTACAGTCATGTGCAGTAAAGTGGGATGTGAATAAAGAGAGGCTGGGGAGCAGCCGAAAGAAGAATAATAAGAAGAAGAAGACGAAGAAGAAGAAGAGTGTGTGGAGATATACAGTACAGTATACAACAGTAGAGCACAGCAATACAGTAACAATACAGAATGCAGTACAGTATGCAACATACAGGACAGTAGGGTAGTGCGGCCTGTGTGAGTGTCTCAGTGAGGACCCCTAGTGAGTTCAGCATTCAGTCCGTATGGCTTAAGGGAAGCAACTCTGTCACAGTCTCTCTATTCTCACTGTGTGCAGAGGCGTTGTTGGGATGATGAGGATCCTTCATGATCCTGCAGGCTCTGCTACTACACGTCCTGGTGTATAAGTCCTGCATGGAGGGGAGGGTAGTTCTAGTGGTATGTTGGGCTGAACTCACCACCCTCTGCAGGGCCCACCTGTCCTGAGTTGTACAGTTCCCAAACCTACCTGGTAGCAGTGGTGTTGCCTGTCAGGATGCTCTCCACTGTTCCAGAGAAGAAGGACTTAAGGATCCTCACCGAGACACTGAATTTCTTCAGCTGCCTGAGGTGGTAAAGACGCTGTCTCACCTTTCTCCCCAGAGTGTCTGTATGTATAGTCCATGTTAAAACCTCTGTGATGTGGACTCCAGGTACTTGAGGCTGCTCACCCTGTCGACAGAAGTCCCATTAATCACCAACGACCTCCTCACTGTAGGCCTTCTTGTCGTCGTCGTTGATCAGGCTCACCGCGACAGTGTCATCAGCAAACTTGATGATGGTGTTGGAGCTAGACCTGGCTATACAGTCATGTGTATACAGGGAGTACAGTAGGCAGCTGAGGATGCAACCCCAGGGGTATCCTGTGTTCAGGGTGAGGGAGCTGTACATGGGCCTTCCCACCCTAACCACCTGGGGCCGGGCTGTGAGGAAGTCCAGGATCCAGGCACACAGCAGAGTGTTGAGTCCTAGCTCCCGCAGCTTGACAGCCATTCTGGTGGTGACTATGGTATTGAAAGCTAAATATAGCTGGCATTGAATATCCTAGTAAGCACCGGGGCTAGCTGGTTAGCACAAGTTTTCAGTACTCGCCCAGATATGCCATCTGGGCCTGTCGCTTTCCTGGTGTTCACAATTCATACAGTAAGTAACATTTTCTCTCCCCTCCCCTCCAAACAGCTGAAATACCAGCTGTCCAACAGGCGGTGCCACGTTGACCTTTTCCATTTTGTTTTCCAATTTCAAAATGTTGAAATCATTTCCTGTTTCTATTTCATAATGGAAATAAATCTTTCATCCTCCAACGACGTGGAGGATGAAATTCCTCTGGTTAGTGTACCCTGACGCTCTCCGGGGGGTCCGTCTCAAAGGAGAGATATTCCTGTGAAATAGCTTCACACAACCTGTGTGACAGGTGCTGTGCAGACAGGGGTTGATCGTTCTCTGTAGTGCATAAACAGGCATTGGGAACGGCACAAGGCCCCGTGCGCACAATGTAGCAGGACAGCGCACAAACCGGAGGAGGAAATGAGACATGGCTTCCTCCTCCCAGTTCTGAGGGGGAGGAAAAAAAACATCCAGATTTATCACTCTCGATCTGAAGGAGCTAGAATTGCTTTTAGGTGAAAAAGCTGGACTATGGCACAAAATCGGCGAGCTGCAATCTCATTGGATCCTGAGACATGAAAGAGCTGCAGACAGCGCGGATAAATCACTAACTTTCTTTGCAGATGTCAGAGCCAATATCAGGGCCGTTTTGGCTGACAGAATAGGAAGCAGAACTTAGTTCAAGGGCTCAAAAGGAGCTTTAACCAGCGTTCATAAAACCATATCCCACTGAGGATTATTAACACCGGTCCATGTCTTTGTACACCCTATAGGATGCATTTTAATAGAGGGTAACTTAACATTGATCCGTCACTGAAACCCTTGTGGCAGGATGTAATAGCGGCCTCATACATCTTAACTGTACTGGAAGCCGAAATCATATCCATCAACAATTGGAGGAATAACAGCATGTGAGGCAAGGGACATGCCATGGGATGCAGGTCTTTTCCCACACACCAGCACTGAAAAGTTACCCCTTTGGTAGAATAAGATGCTCTGGTGGACGCAGCTCTTGTGCCCTGGATAGTACGCATAACGTCCTGAGAGAGGCCCAGCCTATCTAAGTGTTCCCGTTCAGTTGCCAGGGCCAGAGGTGCTGGCCTACCACCAGAAAATTTCTGAGGGCTCCTTCCACTTGGAGAAAGTGTCCCCGCACCAAGGGAGTTCCCACACCAAGGGAGCTAACAGCCGCTGCAAGCATGGAAAGCATGATGTGCCCATGCACCATAGGGTTATCAGTATAGTCACCAGCCGCTTCTCTTGCACTCAGTCCAGAAACCAGGGAATCAAATGGACCGGTGGGAAAGCACAAAGGAGCAAATGTCTCCATTCCCAGTGGAGGATCATCTCATGGGCTCAGTGAGAACTAGAGAGCGCAAAGAACTTCCAATTCGGGATGGAGGTTCCAATCCCCCTGTCCAGGCCCTCCCCTCCCCTCGACATAATGTCGGCCCCTCTGTTCAGTACGCCAGGAAAATACACTGCCCTGATGGAGAGTTAGTGTGTGTGTAGCCAGCACAGCAGCCTTCTGGCCATGTTCAACAGCTGTTCGTAGCACATTTCAGCCAAGTTTAATTCCACTCCCAGGTAGACAACGAGCAAGAGGGGACGTCTTTTTTTCCAATTTATGGCGAAGCCCAGACTCGCCAGATGTGTCACCAGTGTCCTCGTCTGTCACGCTGCTTTCTCCATGGAGCACTCCTATATCCATCCTGTGTAATGGCTGAAGAGCCATTTGCACACATCTGGAAAATGTGCGTCAGGGTCAGAGCCATGGAATAACCGAATGGCAGACGGTTGTACTGGTACTGAATCCCTTGGAATAAGAAGCGCTGGAATTAGTGTTTTGGGAAGATGGAGACGTGGAAATATGTGTCTTTCAGAGAAAGAATAGTTTATTTAAGGCGCTGTGGTTGTCATGGAGACAAGCCAAGCCAAAGCCCCTGACGCCCTCTCCCTTGTCGGAATGTCCTCCAGGGCAACCGATTGGAAGCTCCAACCAAAAGGGCAGGGCAGACATCTCTGGGGAGCGCATTATATGTAATTACACATTGCACGACATTGTGTAATGAGTGGGGCTTAGGGTTTGGATTAGGGTGAGGGTTAATAAGCCTTGTACTTGTACAGGACATTAGGGTGCTTTTGTACTCTCAGGCACCAACCGCTGGAGGGGTTGGCTGATGCCTGCTGAGCACATTGGACCTGCGCCGAATACCAATGCCAGGCATGGATCCAGGGGAGGGAGGGGAGGGAAGCGCTGCTACGTAAACTCCTCCACTTTAGTGATGGAGGCATAGTTGGCAACCCAAGCCTTCAACTTCCCAGCTCAGCTGCAGCCTCCGACTGATAGGTTTTGATATTCAGGAAGTGGAGCCAGACAGGGTTGCATCGAGCTGCCTGGGCTGAGGCGAAGTACCCTGACATATCATACGGGGGAAGTGGAGCCTACCAAGTCTTTGCAGTTTGCCTACTGATGATATCCAGAAGCTCCGGGAGAAGAGTGCCTATAGCCGGCAGGGAAGTCGCTGATGAAATGGGTACCCCAGCGACACCGGGTGTCCCTCCTCCCACAGATTGCCGTTGGCAGGCTCTGGTCTCTCTGAAGGGAGAGGGAGAGCGAATCGCACGGGGAATCGGGTGGGTCGTCCGACTCCAACCAGTCAAACAGATTGATGGCGCTGTCCAGGGAGTAGGTGTCAGGAACCAGAAAGGTGTCCTCAGCTACCGCTGCAAAGGCATCCACCCTGCATTGCTTCTCAGCCGAAGGAAGAAACTTGCAGTCTGGACACGCCGCTGAAGGAGTGAGTGCCAGGCCGGCGCGTTCCGGTCTGAGGCAGGACTCTCAGCGGTCATGGAGGTCAAAGCTGACAATGTATCCAGCTTGCATACTGGACACACTGCTGGATGACAGCATTCTTCTGGTCTTAACTTATTCTTCCAGATGCTGCATGCAGTGGCTGAAGACAAAATGGTAACCAAGTTAGTTGGGCCCATGGCGGGTGGACGTGGACTAAGGTTTTCAGAGAGGGATAAACTCACTAGCGGTAGCCTTAACGGGTATTTTATACAAAATACGACTTGCAGCTTTATCTTCACATACAGGAGATATGTTGTAACTGGGAAATGAAAAGGTCATAAGATGAAGGGAAAAAACCCAACACATTAAATTTGTGGGTACATCAAAAAAACAACTATGGAATACAAAATAACTAGTGTTCTAGTAAGTAAAGTATTCAGTCCGGGGGGAAAACTTCAGATTCAGAGAAACAGGGTTAGCCCTAACCCTAACCCTATTTTATGTGAAAAACGTTTTGTGTATTCAAGATTCAAGATGTTTATTTGTCACATACATATACATACTTTCATACGTATATGCAGTGAAATGCATTTACCACGCACTCGAAGATTATGCACATAGTAACTATTTGTGGGGATGGTAGCTCAAGCGGTAGAGCTGGTGGTCTAGTCATCTAAAGGTTGTTGGTTAGATCCCAGGCTCCTCCTGCTAGCATGCTGTAGTGTCCTTGAGCAAGACACTTAACCCCTCATTGCTCCTGATGGCTGCGTCCGTCGCTGTTTGAATAATTGTAAGTGGCTTTGGATAAAAGCGTCTGCTTAATGTAAAAAGTAACTAAACCGAACATAAAAGCTAAACTAATCAGTGAATTGAGTTCATTAATGTATCACTATAATTCAATTTCAATTCAACTCATAGGGATTTATTGACATGTAATCACATGTTTAAATGCCAAAACAACATCCTTGCGAGACGTGTCTGTTTCAAAAGGAACATCACTACATAGCCCAGAGGTTTTGAATGCAGCATTGATCCCACGGGCCTTGAACGCATCATTGTTTTGCTTGTGACGTAGCGTCATGTGATGTCAACGTGACGTCGTGCGTCAGGCTAGCAGGCTAACACCAGGAGACGCCATTAAAGTGATAGACAAACAGGGACATTTCGCGGTGTTTTGACTTCGTGTCTTCCTCGCATCCGAGTGCGCTGGTGCTTCGTGTCGCTCCGTTCGTTCCTTTTCCGGATCTGATGTGACGAGACTTCCTGCTAAGGCTATTTAGCACGGTAGCATGGCGTCCGGCGGCAGGAGCTTCTCCTTCAAGGTGGTTCTTCTGGGGGAAGGCTGCGTGGGGAAGACCTCGCTGGTGCTGAGATACTGCGAGAACAAGTTCAACGACAAACACATCACCACGTTACAGGTGAGGACACAGACGCCAGCTCACCTGGTCCTACTAACTAACCAACCAGATCCCACTTACCAACCAGGTCCTACTAACTAACCTGGCCCTACCAACTAATCGGGTCCTACTAAGTAACCTGGTCCTTTAACTAACCAGATCCCTACCAACTTACCCTGTCCTACCAACTAACCGGGTCCCTCTAACTAACCTGGTGCTACTTACTAACCAGATGCTATTAACTTAGCCTGGCCCTACTAACTAACCTGGTCCAACTAATGAGAGGTGTGTGGAGTAGCCAAAAACTAATCAACTAAAACTGTTTTTACCTTAAAATAATAATGACTCAAGTAAAAGTAGTCATCCAAATAATGATCTAGTGAAAAGACTCCTGAAGTACTAACTTAATTCAATCTGCTTTATTGTTGAAATAAGCAGAGCAAGGTGAATGTAAATGTCCAAAATATAAAGTTGCAAATGCTCATCCAATAGATACTGAATATAATAACTGATAAACTAAATATAAAATTGCCATGTGAATTCAAATAAATATATATATTTATATATATATATAAATTCAAATATAGCCCAAATCATGTCTTTAAATAAAACAATATACAATATTAATGAAATCTTTACTAAATAACAAATTAAGGCAAAATCAGTCACAAGAAACACTTGGATAAATCCTTGAAACTTGCTCAATTTAGTACTTTCAAAAATTCTCTTCTGTCACACTTTTTCATAATAAAGCTTTTGAAGCCAGTGCCTAGTAAACATCACTGTGTTTGAACTCTTCAAACATTACTTGAAGTGACAGGTTTAAAAATAAGTAAATTTACATTAAGCAGACGCTTGTATCCAAAGCGACTTACAATTGTTCAAACAGCGACGGACGCAGCCATCAGGAGCAATGAGGGGTTAAGTGTCTTGCTCAAGGACACTACAGCATGCTAGCAGGAGGAGCCTGGGATCCAACCAGCAACCTTTGGATCACTAGACCACCAGCTCTACCTGCTGAGCTACATCCCCTTAGCTACATCCCCTTAAATGAGAGGCTAGAGCTGCTTTCACACTGTTACTATGAAACTATCTGGACATTACCCGGAAGAGCTGTATGTGTGAACACCAATGTACAAATCATTTGGACCAGACATAACCTTGACTGTACCCATACAAAGTCTGTGTAATGTCGGATTGAGCGCTATGTGTTTACAGAGCAGGTGATTGTCCAGAGCATTTACAGCGAGTGGGCGTGTCGCATGTTGATGCCATCTTTATCATGCGCCGATTATTTACCTTGACGTGGATCTTGGTGCACGGAGCGTAGCTGATTCATACTCCTTTCTGCTTTCTTTATTATTCCTTTCCACTCTGTCTTTTATATTCTGTCCAAATTCATGGAGTGTCAATGGCAAAAAAGATAAGTCTGTAGCATAGTCCGCCATCTTGGGTGTGCTAAAACTCTGCAACGTCATTGCGTCACATCCTGCCCCCAGCATGCTCTACCCAGGCTCCGCCCCTCGTCTAAACAAAAGGAGTATTTCCAGGTGGTGTAAACACACCTGACACAGACAATCTCCTGTTGTGTGTTCCATGTGTGAAAGGGCAACTCCGGACAATGTCCAGACCTGATTATCGGAGCAGCTTAGCTGTGTATGCAAATGGAAAACGGAGTGTGTTTTGCTTAATGACAACTATTGGAACAGACTTAACCCTTCTTTTTCACAACATAAAGCTGTTGAAACCAATACCTACGTAACAATACTGTGTGTGAACTCTTTAAACATTACTTGCAATGAGTTGTGTGTGTGTGTGTGTGTGTGTGTGTGTGTGTGTGTGTGTGTGTGTGTGTGTGTGTGTGTGTGTGTGTGTGTTGTCCTGAAGAATCATTTAGGCCCCTTTTCCACCGAGGCATCTTCAGAGCCGGGGCCTTATCTAAAACCAGTTTGTCGCGTTTCGAAAGCAAAAGAACCAGCTCTGGAACCTGACAACGGGTTCCAGAGTGGCACCACTGCCAAGCTGGATTAGAACCAAGAAACGCTTCAGGGGGCTAGGGGCGGGGAAAGCCCAAGCAAAACATTGTGACTGCCATTTTTTTCACCGCTTCAGCAGTACAGAGTACATGGACGTAAAATGTGGTCTGTGGAGCTCTCAGGTGGACAAATCAAGTGGACATATTGTGAAATACAGTATATCATATTTTACTGAGTATATCATTTATATCATATTTTACTGAGTATATCATATTTAACTTTAGAATGCACAAGCTGAGAATCTGTGCACAGTAACTGTGGCCGGCCCCGGAGCCCCGAGCTCCAGCAGCCTAGCTTGGCAACAGCAACAGACCAGAATTTTTTTTACATTCCCGATCAAATTGTCCCGGTTTTCACCACAATTAAAATAATAATAGTATAGTTTGTAGATTAGTTTCAATACGTCTTTATCAAATGTACACATGGGCTCCAATTAAGAGATCCAGTAGCAAGCTTCCAATCTAAATTGTATTGCAATGGTGCGATACAAACGTACAAGGCAATACAGTAGATAGAATAAAAAAGCAATTATTAATATAAAATAAATGTAACATTTTTATAAAATAGTTAGCAAAGACAAGTAGGCCAACTAACTTCCTTTATCTGTGGTCATGGTAAAACGCTCTCTCAACAATAGGCAAAAATCCAAACCCGTTTTATAACTAAAAAATAATACACGAGAAGGAATTGTTATTTGCATCACTATTTTACTGATTTAGGTAGGGGTTGTCGTGTCCTTGTCGCGCTCAAGGAAAAACAACATTTACTTTGTGTGGTTTCAGGGCAATCTTACTGGCAGCACTAAAAACTCAGAGGGAGTGCTCGTCGCACAAATACACACATACTTGCGGTCAACTTTAGAGAGCAGGGAAAATCGTAATTTGTTGTTGTACCACCAGGTGAGGGCATCCCCATTGGATCAAGGGCCTCCTTTGTAGCTAGTGTGTTAGTTGGGTCGAGGGGCTCCTTCTGTAGCTAGTGTGTTAGTTGGGTCGAGGGGCGCCTTCTGTAGCTAGTGTGTTTGTTGGGTCGAGGGGCTCCTTCTGTAGCTAGTGTGTTTGTTGGGTCGAGGGGCTCCTTCCGTAGCTAGTGTGTTAGCTGGGTCGAGGGGCTCCTTCCGTAGCTAGTGTGTTAGTTGGGTCGAGGGGCTCCTTCCGTAGCTAGTGTGTTAGTTGGGTCGAGGGGCTCCTTCCGTAGCTAGTGTGTTAGTTGGGTGGAGGGGCTCCTTCTGTAGCTAGTGTGTTAGTTGGGTATCTGCTCAGTTGCCCCAGACTTCAGCATGTCTCCAAGTGTTGTCTCCTTTGCTGCATGTGGCACCACTTGCGCTTCTTCCTCTCCAAGCGCTGATGAATTGGCACCAGCCCTTCCTTCTCTCACTCGTCACTTAATTTTATTTACATTTAGATTTACATTTAGTCATTTATCAGACGCTTTTATCCAAAGCGACTTACAAGGGAGAATAACATTCAAGCTACATTGCGACAGAGATTAGTGTAACAACAACATTCGTGTAACAATAAATACTGCAAGGTGGTGCTAAGTAATTGTAGGTTAGGACAGGAGGTACTCACTGAAGAGCTGGGTCTTCAGGTGCTTCTTAAAGACAGAGAGGGGGGTCCCTGCTCTGGTCATTTTTGGCAGCTCGTTCCACCAACGTGGAACTACAAATGAGAATAGCCTGGATTGCCGTGGCTGTATGGCCGGCAGAGCCAGGCGACGCTCATTTGACGAGCGCAGCATCCGGGGGGCAACATGTGCTCTTACAAGAGCATTTAAGTAGGCGGGAGCATTCCCAGCAATCACTCTGTAGGCCAGCATAAGAGACTTGAACTTGATGCGGGTGGCTACAGGTATCCAGTGGAGCTCGATGAGCAGTGGAGTAACGTGTGCCTTCTTTGGCTGGTTGAACACCAGTCGCGCCGCCGCATTCTGTATCATCTGTAGTGGCTTCACCGCACAGGCCGGCAAGCCTGTTAAGAGGGCGTTGCAGTAGTCAAGACGGGACATCACCAAGGTTTGTACCAGCAGTTGAGTGGCATATTGGGTCAGGTACGGCCTGACTTTTCGGATGTTGAGTAGTGCGAAGCGGCAGGACCGGGAGACGGCGGCAACATGGTCCGAGAATGTCAGTTGGTCATCAATAATGACACCAAGATTCCTTGCAGCCTTGGTAGGAACAAGAGATAGAGAGTCGATTTTAATATCAATGTTGTGATAAATACCTTGTTTGGCCGGGAAGACCAGCAGTTTCATTTTCGCCAGATTTAGTTGAAGATGATAATCCTTCATCCATGTGGATATGTCAGCGAGACAATCCGAGATCCGCGTCGAGACAGTAGGGTCGTCGGGCGGGAAGGACAGATAGAGTTGAGTATCATCCGCATAGCAGTGATATGAAAAGCCATGTGAGCGGATGATCGGGCCCAGTGAGGTGGTGTATATGGCAGAGAGGAGGGGTCCTAGCACCGAGCCTTGGGGCACCCCTGTGGTGAGGTTGTGAGGCACAGACAGCTGGCCTCGCCATGTCACACTGAACGAGCGCCCAGTAAGGTAAGATTCGAACCAGGAAAGTGCACTGCCCGTTATGCCCATGCTTGAGAGTATGGACAGGAGTATGCAATGATTGACAGTGTCAAAAGCAGCTGATAAGTCAAGCAAAATGAGAACCGAGGATTTGGCAGCAGCTCTAGCAGTTTCTAAGGCCTCTGTCACAGACAACAGGGCTGTTTCGGTGGAGTGACCACTTTTGAAGCCAGATTGAAGTGTATCAAGAAGGTTGTTTCTTGACAGGTACTCTGTAACCTGTCTAGAGACCGCCCTCTCTAAGGTTTTGGAAAGGAATGGGAGGAGAGAGTCCGGCCGATAGTTTTCTACTTGATTGGGATCGAGTGAGGGTTTTTTGAGGAGTGGTGCGACCCGAGCCGCTTTGAAAGCAGAAGGGAAAGTGCCGGAAGCTAGGGAAAAATTAATCACATGTGTGATTGCCGGGGTGATAGTCGGTGATATGGCTTGAAGGAGGTTAGATGGGATCGGATCTAGCGGACAGGTAGTAGGACCGCTACATGTAAGTAGTTTAGATACCTCACTTTCAGCGAGGGGGGTGAAACCAGGGAACGATGAGCCTAGGGCAAATGAAAATAAATAGATTCAAAATAAAAACACAGAGAAGAAACAAAAAATACTTCAATTCTGGGTTTGCGTACAGTACGTGCCTGAGCATCTGCCCTTTGATGCCCTTGAAGCGTGAATGGGGATGGAGGTAGCATAGATTGTCCGGGCAAGATATATTCATGAGGAACGTGTCCTGGGTGTGCCTGCAATGTGCACACAGTGGAGCGCAGATCACCCCTCACTCCTCCGCACTCTCCCTCTCTGCCCCTCTCTCTCCCTCTCACTCCCCCCCTCTCTCTTTCAATGCTTGAATTTTAACTGAGGGATTAAAGAAAATAAAATCATCGGTCATCAATGTCAATTTCAATCGATGGAGTCGATCGCCAAGACTATTTAATCGTAAATCTGCCCAAGCCTACTATTTAGTATAGCCTAAACTACAGTGATGCTGTTAGAGTGCAGTGGCTATAGTTATTTTATTTTAGAAACTACATGACATTCTAATATCATGCTTAATCTGAGCTATTCATTTAAAGACTTAATTTTCATTATCAAGGAATAATTGATATATTGCTATACATAATAAACGTTTATCAGCTGAGGTCACCAGTATGAGGCAGTGATGGTATATGCCGAATTCCACTTGCGTTTTCACCAGATCGCTTCTATTCAGCCAGCTGTGAGAGAATGTAGTTACTGAGCTGTGACAGAGGCCCGTTGCGCGGGATATGCCGTCCTTCACACTTGACCAACTCGTGCAGTTGGTCACTGCCAGGTGTAAGTTGTGGCCAATTGTGTGGCCAACAGTTAAGCCAATGTCACTTCAACTTATCCACCACTGCTGATTTGATGTTGGCACCATTGTCGGTCGTCATGCAGCCTAATTTATTTTCATCAAGGGACCACTCGTCGAATGTGATGAGCTTCCATGATATTCTCAGCGGTGGGGTTCATGGGTAGGAACAAAGTCTCGAGGCACAGGGATTTCTTAACCTAGAGTAACGTGCCCCATCCCTGTTCCTCCAAATAAAATGGGGTTAGGGTTGAGGAACTGAAGAGTAGAACTTGAAGAATTAGAAGAATTTATAGGCTTGAGTAATTGTGATATCTACTGATAATTGCGTCTAATTGGGGGGAGAAAAAAAAAAAAAAAAAAAAAATATATATATATATATATATATATATATATACATACATACATACATACATACATACACACACACACACACACACACACACACACACAGTGGGGCAAAAAAGTATTTAGTCAGCCACCAATTGTGCAAGTTCTCCCACTTAAAAAGATGAGAGAGCCCTGTTATTTTCATCATAGGTATACCTCAACTATGAGAGACAAAATGAGAAAAAAAATCCAGAAAATCACATTGTCTGATTTTCAAAGAATGTATTTGCAAATTATGGTGGAAAATAAGTATTTGGTCAATAACAAAAGTTCATCTAAATACTTTGTTATATACCCTTCATTTGCAATGACAGAGGTCAAACGTTTTCTGTAAGTCTTCACAAGGTTTTCACACACTGTTGCTGGTATTTTGGCCCATTCCTCCATGCAGATCTCCTCTAGAGCAGTGATGTTTTGGGGCTGTCGCTGGGCAACACGGACTTTCAACTCCCTCCAACGATTTTCTATGGGGTTGAGATCTGGAGACTGGCTAGGCCACTCCATGACCTTGAAATGCTTCTTACGAAGCCACTCCTTCGTTGCCCGGGCAGTGTGTTTGGGATCATTGTCATGCTGAAAGACCCAGCCACATTTCATCTTCAATGCCCTTGCTGATGGAAGGAGGTTTTCACTCAAAATCTCACGATACATGGCCCCATTCATTCTTTCCTTTACACGGATCAGTCGTCCTGGTCCCTTTGCAGAAAAACAGCCCCAAAGCATGATGTTTCCACCCCCATGCTTCACAGTAGGTATGGTGTTCTTTGGATGCAACTCAGTTTTCTTTCTCCTCCAAACAGGACAAGTTGAGTTTTTACCAAAAAGTTCTATTTTGGTTTCATCTGACCATATGACATTCTCCCAATCCTCTTCTGGATCATCAAAATGCTCTCTAGCAAACTTCAGACGGGCCTGGACATGTACTGGCTTAAGCAGGGGGACACGTCTGGCACTGCAGGATTTGAGTCTCTGGCGGCGTAGTGTATTACTGATGGTAGCCTTTGTTACTTTGGTCCCAGCTCTCTGCAGGTCATTCACTAGGTCCCCCCGTGTGGTTCTGGGATGTTTGCTCACCGTTTTTGTGATCATTTTGACCCCACGGGGTGAGATCTTGCGTGGAGCCCCAGATCGAGGGAGATTATCAGTGGTCTTGTATGTCTTCCATTTTCTAATAATTGCTCCCACAGTTGATTTCTTCACAACAAGCTGCTTACCTATTGCAGATTCAGTCTTCCCAGCCTGGTGCAGGTCTACAATTTTGTTTCTGCTGTCCTTTGACAGCTCTTTGGTCTTGGCCATAGTGAAGTTTGGAGTGTGACTGTTTGAGGTTGTGGACAGGTGTCTTTTATACTGATAACGAGTTCAAACAGGTGCCATTAATACAGGTAACGAGTGGACGACAGAGGAGCCTCTTAAAGAAAAAGTTACAAGTCTGTGAAAGCCAGAAATCTTGCTTGTTTGTAGGTGACCAAATACTTATTTTACCAAGGAATTTAGCAATTAATTCATTAAAAATCCTACAATGTGATTTCCTGGATTCTTTCCCCCCATTCTGTCTCTCATAGTCGAAGTGTACCTATGATGAAAATTACAGGCCTCTCTCATCTTTTTAAGTGGGAGAACTTGCACAATTGGTGGCTGACTAAATACTCTTTTGCCCCACTGTATATACACACACACACACACATACACACACATTATACTATACTTTATACTAACACAATACCCAGGCTAGACAAAGCCAGAAGCATGAAGTAAACAGTTGGGAGTTAGATGTTGTGCTTATAACTTATGTGTCAATGCCCATATAGTTGATTCTGTTTGTACATCTTTTTAAAGAGCATAAATGGACTGTATAGTCCAGCAAAAAAGGCTGTATAAAAAAAAAAAAAAAAAAAAAAAATTAGGGGACAATGCTGCCGCACTACACTGCAATGCTGCAGGTATCAGTTGCTTTCCTGTCGCAACCCCAGCTGTGTGTGACTGCGGCAAGGGGGTAGACAAGGGTTCAAATTGATTGATGGGTTGACAAAAAGGGTTAGGGTTAGTTAATTATAAGTTCATCTGATTGAAAGCGAGGTGTCCAAGTGTCCAGGATAGTGGGTAATTGCCCCACGTGTCCAGGGGGCAGGTTCCTGAGGAAGAGTGCGGAAGGAGAGGAGAGGGAGGAGGAGGCAAGTGCCTGGTGCAAGAGAGCTATGGAAGAGAAGTTGTACTAAGAAAGGACAAGGCCATACCAGTGTCACACTTGTGCTTACATTATTATGCATTTATTTTATATTTATTTACATCAATATACACAGGCTACAAATAAATGGGAAAAGCCCCATGAAACATAAAGGAAAAAAAAAAAAGTTAGTTCTTGTGGTTGAGGCAGTTGTCTGTGGAGCCCTGCGGCTGGCTTCACAGCAGAGATGTGGACTGCAGTCATTGTAACTTGTACTCGAGTCACTGTTTTGATGACTTGCAATTTGACTTGACAGAAAATAAATGACTTGAGACTCAACTTGGAAGTTAAAGACTCGTTACTTGACTTGAGACATGATGACTGAATGACTTGTTTGTGTTCACTTTCATTTACTGAAACTTGAACTAAAACAGCATAGGCAAACAAAGAAAAGTTTATCACTTTTAAAAAAAAATAATAAAATTGTATCCATCAGAGTTCTTTGTGTGTTCATTTTAATTTAGTTGTTTGCTTATAAGTTATGTCTTCTCAAATATAGAAACTTTAATAAAGTATACATTTTTAAAATGTATTTAAAAATTCTGCACTTTTTAAAATAATGGTCAAAACATCGGTAATGCACTCAGGACAATCCAAAATCGGCATAGGACCTAAAAATGTGGCATCAGTCAGGCTCCAAAAATATACGATTACGATAAAATTTTTCTATCGTCATATCACACAGCCCTAATATATATATATATATACGGTGAGGCACGGTGGCGCAGGTCCTGGGTTCGATTCCCACCTGGGGCGCTGTTGGCACCGTGCTCCGGCGGGTTATCTCCCAAATAGGAGCCTTTCTGTGTGGAGTTTGCATGTTCTCCCCGTGCTCACATGGCGTTTCCTCCACCTCACGTCAGTAAGGACCCCCACTAAAAACATGCACCCATCATGGTGTGACCAGCGATGGACATTTATCACCTGGTCCCCGGGCGCGTCCACGTATGCTGCCCACTGCTCCTGGCTGTGCCCCCTGGAGGAAGGACAAGCCAGGATGGGTCAAAAGCAGAGAATCCATTTCACCGGCCGCCATCAAAGCATGTGCATGTGTGTGTGTGTGCAAGCATGTGTTATAGTGTGGTGTGTTGCGTGATGAATAAAGACTGTTTCTTCTTCTCTTCTTCTTTCTTCATATATAAAACATTAAAATGTTCAACGTTGTCAATGTTCACATTACGAGTGACAAGTATAAACCTGGTATGCGAGTGCATACTGGGCATTGTCCTGATTGGATGACCACCCTATCAGTCGCGCTCCCCACTACCTGATGTTTTCTTTAACGAGAAGCATCGTCACCCTCCCTCCCGCTGGTTACACCCACACAGTATGATCAGATCACATCATCATGACGGCCTCCACTGTGCCAAGAGTTATCACTTTCACATTCTCAAATTTAATTCAATCAAGTAAATTTGTGCAAATCTGTTCAGAACTTTTTGATTGGGCTGAATGATTTGGGAAAATAATCAAATTGCGATGTTTTTAGACCAATATTGCCATTGCAATTTAGTATGCGATTTGTTTTTTTTAACGTTTCTTATCTGTTGTATTATTCACTAAACACAAGCAATAAATCATTCTATATTATGACCAACTCAAAAATGGATGTGGGCCATGCCCATGTGTTATGATGAAATGATATGAATTGTTGCATGATTGAGATGAATAACATTTATGTTATGTATTTATTTATATTTTTTAAATATTGAATTGTAAAAAGAAAAAGCTTCAGTCACAGTAGAATATGGACCCATTGATTGAACTTCAAGTCTTGTAATCGTTAGAATCAGAAAATTAACATTCTAAAAATATGCAGTGTTTCAGCAGGAATGTATTTTTGTTTTTTAATGTTGCGAACATACATGGAGTGCCACTCCATGTGCTCAGGGACAGGTTTATGGTAATTAAATTTAAAAAAGGTAAAAAAAACAAACAAACATGCACAGTGTTCTGGAAGAGGCTCAGTCTGGACTGAACAGGCGTTCTGGGCTCTGCCAGCAGCACACACAGCGCGCCGTGGCCTAGGCTGGAGCACCGGGTCTCACGGGGGGTGGGGGTTTGTTCCATTAGGAGTGTAGCTCAGGAGGGAGAGCTGGTCGTCTAGTAATCTAAAGGTTGCTGGTTCGATCCCAGGCTCCTCCTGCTAGCATGCTGTAGTGTCCTTGAGCAAGACACTTAACCCCTAATTGCTCCTGATGGCTGCGTCCATCGGTGTTTGAATAATTGTAAGTCGCTTTGGATAAAAGCTTCTGCTAAATGACTAAATGTAATGTAATGAGACGTAAAATGGGCCCGATTGCTCCCTCCGGACCCCTAACTCCTCCCTGGGATGGCACACTAGGCCTCCGCCAATCTAGCCTATAGGAAGAGCCGACCCTGGACAGCCCTATTGGTTAGAATGTTAGATTAAAAAAAAAAATAAAATATATATATATATATACATATACATACACACACACACACACACACACACTTGTGCTCAAAAGTTTACATACCCTGGGAGAATTTATGATTTCTTGGCCATTCTTCAGAGAATATGAATGATAACAGAAAAACCTTTCTTCCACTCATGGTTAATGGTTGGGTGAAGCTATTTATTGGCAAACAACTGTGTTTACTCTTTTTAAATCAGAATGACAAAAGAAAGTACCCAAATGACCCTGATCAAAAGTTGACATACCCCAGTGACTTTGACCTGATAATATGCACAAAATATGACACAAACAGGTTTGAATGGCTAATCAAGGTTCCCATCCTCACCTGTGACCTGTTTGTTTGTAATTAATGTGTGTGTATAAAAGCTCAGTGAGTTTCTGGGCTTCTGACAGACCATTGCATCTTTCATCCAGTGCTGCACAGACGTTTCTGGATTCTGAGTCATGGGGAAAGCGAAATAATTGTCAAGGGATCTGTGAGAAAAGGTAATTGAACTGCATAAAACAGGAAAGGGGTATAAAAAGATATCCAAGGAATTGAGATTGCCAATCAGCAGTGTTCGAACGCTGATTAAGAAGTGGAAAATGAGGGATTCTGTTGAAACCAAACCACGGCCAGCAAAGATTTCAGCCACAACTGCCAGGAAAATTGTTCAAGATGCAAAGAAAAATCCACAAATAACTTCAGCTGAAATACAGGACTCTCTGAAAAATTGTGGTGTGGCTGTTTCAAGATGCACAATAAGGAGGCACTTGAAGAAAAACGGGCTGCATGGTCTAGTCGCCAGAAGAAAGCCATTTCTGTGCAAACGTCACAAAGTATCCCGCTTACATTACGCCAAACAGCACAGAGACAAGCCTCAAAACTTCTGGAACAAAGTAATTTGGAGTGATAAGACCAAAATTTAGCTTTTTGGCCATGACCATAAATGTTACATTTGGAGAGGAGTCAACAAGGCCTATGATGAAAGGAACACCATTCCTACTGTGAAACACAGAGGTGGATCACTGATGTTTTGGGGATGTGTGAGCTACAAAGGCACAGGAAACTTGGCCAAAATTGATGGCAAGATGAATCCAGTATGTTATCAGAAAATTTGCACTCATCAGCCTGGAAGCTGCGCATGGGACGTTTTTGGACATTCCAACAAGACAATGATCCAAAACACAAGGTCAAGTCGACCTGTCATTGGCTACAGCAGAACAAAGTGAAGGTTCTGGAGTGGCCATCTCAATCTCCTGACCTCAATATCATTGAGCCACTCTGGGGAGATCTCAAACATGCAAGACAGCCCAAGAACTTACAGGAACTGGAGGCTTTTTGCCAAGAAAAATGGGTAGCTTTGCCATCTGAGAAAATAAAGAACCTCATCCACAACTACCACAAAAGACTTCAAGCTGTCATTAATGTTAAAGGGGGCAATACACGGTATTAACAACTAGGGTATGTAAACTTTGATCAGGGTCATTTGGGTACTTTCTTTTGTCATTTTGATTTAAAAAGAGTAAACAGTTGTTTGCCAATAACCATGAGTGGAAGAAAGGTTTTTGTTATCATTCATATTCTCTGAAGAATGGCCAAGAAATCATAAATTCTTCCAGGATATGAAAACTTTGTGTGTGTGTGTGTGTGTGTGTGTGTGTGTGTGTGTGTGTGTGTGTGTGTGTGTGTGTGTGTGTGTGTGTGTGTGTGTGTGTGTGTGTGTGTGTGTGTGTGTGTGTGTGTGTGTGTGTTTTTTTTTTTATTGCAGGCTTGTCGATTTGAAAATTAGGTTCTGTTAAACTGCGATGTCTGTTTGAATTTGGTTAATTGTTCAGTCACACTTTTTGAGATATTCTGCAGACAGACGGATGGAGGCGGAGTGTAACAAAGTTTGATGTTTAGTCTGGCTCTCAGTATTTCACTGTTTGAAAGTTAAGGGGAGGGAATTTTTATTTTTTTTTGATTGAGAAGTAAATAAGCTTTTATAAAGTTTTTTTGTTTGACATTTCACTGAGTATCAATAATTATAATACAAATTCAATTAATTGTCATACTTTTTGAACAGGTTTGATAGGACAATAATCTTATTATTAGACAGGTACTAATACCTTGTCTTTTCTCTTCATGAAGACCAGATACTGAAGGTCAGACTGAAGCATCTTGGGAAAAAAAAATACTTGACATGGGACTTAACTTGCCTTAACTAAAGACTCGACTTTACTTGACTTGACATTACCTGTGACTTCACTTGACTTGCCCTGCCCTGCCCTGCCCAAGCAAAAATGACTTGGGACTTGCTTAAGACTTGGAAAAGAGGGACTTGGTCACATGTCTGCTTCACAGTACCTCAGTAGTGTAAAATTGCGGTAACTACGACAGCCCTAGTCCAGTGCCCTGGAAGATTACAATGTTCCAGTCAAATCGGAAAAGTTCTGGTTAAATATTATCTGTGTTTATTGAGCAAATAAAAACAATTGATAGGCAGGCTATATAAAGAATGACATCATCAAAGCCTGTAGATTGATAATAGATTTTATTGAAAAGTAGGCTACTTTTGCCTCTACATTATTACATTACATTACATTTAGCAGACGCTTTTATCCAAAGAGACTTACAATTGTTCAATCACCGACAGACGCAGCCATCAGGAGCAATTAGGGGTTAAGTGTCTTGCTCAAGGACACTACAGTATGCTAGCAGGAGGAGCCTGGGATCGAACCAGCAACCTTTAGATCACTAGACCACCAGCTCTACCGCCTGAGCTACCATCGCCTGAATTATATTCCAAATAAAGTTCCTTCAATAGACTCACATGCAAAACCATATTTTGAAAATAAATAAATATTGGGTTATGCTCCTCGGGGCCGGACGTGGCCGTTTCCCCTGCTGGCTTCCAGCTTTTCTGCAGGCTGGGGGGTCTTCTGTGGCTGCTGGGTGGGGTGTTCGGGGCTTTCCTGAAGCCGTGGGGTGTCTATGCAACTGCAGAGCTGGGGGGGGCTTCAGAGCCCTTTCCGCTGCTTAGAGGTGCAACAACATAATACCGACCTTATACACCAGAACCAATTGGGATAAGTCCTGTACACTCACCAGTGGACATCTTACATACATACATACATACATACACCCACACACACACACACACATACAGTGCTGCTTGAAAGTATGTGAACCCCTTGAGCAGTTTAGATGTTTACTTGTCTTTACTTGTTTAAGGGGTCTTGTTTAAGTCGCCCAAAAAAAGTAAGTGAACCCCCAGCTGCATTGGTTAAGTCAAGAAGGTAACAGACTAAGGTCAAACACATTTAGGTGCTAAATTAATCATTTAAGCAGACCAATGAAATGAGAAATCCTTGGGAAAGTGTTTGGCCTGCACTAATTAAAAGAGAGAGGAAACCAACCAAACCACTGTGGTCCCATACAAATCAACAATGCCGAGAGCAAAGGAGATATCCGAGCACATGAAGAAGAGGGTAGTGACAGCCCATCGGTCTGGGGAGGGCTATAAGACCATCTCCAAAAGATTCCCGCTCCATCCATCCACTGTAAGACAAATAATTTACAAATGGAGGGCCTTCATCATGACAGCAACTCTGCCTAGAATTGGACGCCCATCAAAACACCCAGAAGCACCAGAAGAACAATAAATCAGGTAAAGGCCAACCCACACATCACCTCTAGAGAGTTGTAGACCTCTCTGGTAGCATCTGGGACAAATGTGCATGCGTCTACAATCAGACAAAGATTTAATAGCCATGACATTCATGGGGGGGTTGCTAGAAGGATGCCTCTGCTCTCAAAAAAGAACTCCGGTCTTCTCAGCAAGAAAGGAGGAGCCACAAGCTACTAATAAAAGGGTTCACATACTATTGCACATGTTAAATTTTCAGTTTTTGTGAAATAAACCACCTGTTGAATGAAATAATGAAAATATATCTCTTTTTGTGTGTGTGCCCATTGTTTGGAAGGTGTGCTTTACAAATTGGGATTTGGATGTATGTTTAATAAGGTTTTTTTTACAAAAACAGTGACCATGTCTGGAGGGTTCAAACTTCCAAGCAGCACTGTATAGGCTGTCCCAACACACACACACACACACACACACACACACCTTTGAATGCACCCCAACACCCTCCTGGTTGCATTCCTCTCCTTTCCTCCCTCATTTACTGTCATAACTATGAAAGGAAGAGGTTACATGGCCAGTTTTCAATACATGTCAGCCAATGTTTGTTTCCATGTAAATGTTCTTTGGTTCCATGTTTATTTGTCTCATCCCTGGTGAATCTCCCCCTCTTGGAGTAGGGATGAGTTGTTTAAAGATGAAAACATGGTTTTAAAAAATAAATAAATAAATAGAAAAGATGAAAACATGGTCAGATGGTTCTCCAAAGAGGGCTTGGTGGTGGTTCTGTGCTCTGCTCGTCCCACAGCTCATCACATGACAGAGTTGTTGCAGCAGTTGTTGATTAAAGAATGAATGAAGAGTTTCATTACAGGTTGACAAGTTCAACTCCACTTGCAACTAACTCTGTCCTACATGCAACGGAACAAATACTCTGTGTTTTATGTCCAGCTGGCTGACAGCACAGGTTAATAAATAAAAAAATATATATAATATATATATATATATATATATATATATATATATAAATATATATTAAGCTAGCTTACGTTTATTGGGGGTACACGTAAATGCAAATGATTATACGTACTATATACATACTCAGATACAATAAAACAGAATTTAAATTCATGTAGGCCTATCTGCCTTATAATATTTTTATTACGGCGCGCTGCTGCTGACATGGAAAAAAACTAATTTCCGTTCGCTATAGACCTTTTCTCAGATGAAAATTCTTTAGAAATAAACCAAAAATGACATGTAGGCCAGTGAACAAGAAGTAACAAGTGCAGCTGCTTTAATTAACATTTCACTTAAATAAAAATTGAGATAACACAAAATAAATGTGGCAAGTCGACCTAAATCTAAATAAATAATAAAATTTGTGGTCGGGACGTCTTGGCCACATATTTTGTACAACGGATATTTACCGTCTGCTTTGCGTCGAACTTAAATGTCCAAAAAAACCCCCAAAAAACGGGAAACTATGGACCTATGTGGCCTTGTTGTCAAGGTTAGGGTTGGAGTCCCTCCTTTCCTCCGAGTTGCTCATTCTGGACGCTGCCGCTCTGTCTCCGCTGTACATGTACTCCTCACCAAACGACCACACTGATCTCATCACCTTTTATACACTATATACACTATATATACTATTGTACTATATACACTGTATACATCTCATCTCCGTTCTCAGTCGTTCCCGCAGTCTGTTAGTATTCACTACACTAGCATTCCCAATCGCCACGCCCCCTTATCGTGAAATAACGCTATATACACTATATACACTAAATATGCTATACAGTGCTGCTTGAAAGTTTGAACCCTCCAGAACCCACACACACAAAAAGAGATATATTTTCATTATTTCATTCAACAGAGGTGGTTTATTTCACAAAAACTGAAAATGTAACATGTGCAATAGTATGTGAACCCTTTTATTAGTAGCTTGTGGCTCCTCCTTTCTCAGCCATTACTTCAACCAAACGTCTTCTGTAACCACTAACCAGCCTCCTGCATCTGCTTATGGGGATTTTTGCCCACTCCTCCTTGCAGAACTCAGCCAGTTGAGAGAGGTTGGAGGGACATCTGGTATGTACCAACTTCTTCAGGTCTCGCCACAACATTTCAGTTGGATTAAGGTCCGGACTTTGACTAGGCCAATCCAGAGTACGAATCCTCTTTCTCTGAAGCCATTCCTTTGTAGTTTTGCTGGAATGCTTTGGGTCATTGTCTTGTTCCAAATCCATTTTCGTCCCAGCTTCAACTCCCTGACTGATGGCAGGAGATTCTGGTCAAGAATTTGTTGAGAATTCATGGTATCTTGGATAATATGGAGTCGTCCACTGCTTCACTGGCTTTTGGCATTTCTCCAAACGGTGGTTTTTATTGTGACCAAATAATTCCATTTTGGACTCGTCTGTCCAGAGAATGGACTTCCAGAAGGCCTCTGGTTTGTCCAAATGCTCTCTGGCAAAGTTGAAATGGGCAGCTTTGTTCTTTTTTGAGAGCAGAGGCTTCCTTCTAGCAACCCTCCCATGAATGTCATGGCTATTCAATTTTCGTCTGATTGTAGACGCATGCACATTTGTCCCAGATGCTACCAGAGAGGTCTGCAACTCTCTAGAGGTGATGTGTTGTAAATGATCCATTTGTAAATTATTTGTCATACAGTGGATGGATGGAGCGGGAATCTTTTGGAGATGGTCTTATAGCCCTCCCCAGACCGATGGGCTGTCACTACCCTCTTCTTCATGTGCTCGGATATCTCCTTTGCTCTCGGCATTGTTGATTTGTATGGGACCACAGTGGTTTGGTTGGTTTCCTCTCTCTTTTAATTAGTGCAGGCCAAACACTTTACCAAGGATGTCTCATTTCATTGGTCTGCTTAAATGATTTATTTAGCACCTAAATGTGTTTGACCTTAGTCTGTTACCTTCTTGACTTAACCAATGCAGCTGGGGGTTCACTTACTTTTGCACATACACTAATTCCATGTTTCATGTAGTTTTTGGGCGACTTAAACAAGACCCCTTAAACAAGTAAAGACAAGTAAACAATGCTGACATGTTTCATTACTCTTTCACAAAAAAAGAGTTTTGCCAGCTAACATCTTTATCTTTAATGCTGGTGTGAACTCAACTGGTTTGAAAGATCCCAGTCCAAGGATAAATTGGGGGTGCCACTTTTTCAAAAAAGAAGCAGTGTTTCCAGACCTCAGATAATACAAAGAAAATTATTTAATTCAAATTTTTAAACAATACTAATGTTTTTAACATAGAAAGAGTTCAGAAATCAATATTTGGTGGAATTACCCTTATTTATAATTAAAGCTTGCATGCGTCTTGGCATGCCCTCCACCAGTCTTTCACACTGCTGACTTAATGCCACTCCTGGCACAAAAATTCAAGCAGCTCGGCTTTGTTTGATGGCCTGTAACCATCCATTCCTCTTGATCACATTCCAGAGGTTTTCAATGGAGTTCAGGTCTGTGGATTGGGCTGACCATGACAGGGTATTGAACTGGTGGTCCTCCAACGACACCTTAATTGACCTTGCTGTGTGGAATGGAGCATTGTCCTGCTGGAAAAAACAGTCCTCAGAGAAACATTGTCAGAGCAGAAGGAAGCAAGTGTCCTTCCAAGACAATTTTGTACATGGCTTGATTCATCTGTCTAACCTGATCCTCACCAATCCTAACTAACCTGGTCCTACTAACTATTGGAACTGTAGTGGAACTGTGGCACGGTGGCGCAGTGCATTGCACTGCTGCCTCACAGCAAGAAGGTCCTGGGTTCGATTCCCGCCTGGGGCGCTGTTGGCACCGTGCTCTGGTGGGTTATCTCCCAAATAGGAGCCTTTCTGTGTGGAGTTTGCATGTTCTCCCCGTGCTCACATGGGGTTTCCTCCACCTCACGTCAGTAAGGACCCCCCTCAAAAACATGCACCCATCATCGTCTGACCAGCGATGGACAATTATCACCTGGTCCCTGGGCGCGTCCACGTATGCTGCCCACTGCTCCTGGCTGTGCCCCCGGAGGAAGGACAAGCCAGGATGGGTCAAAGGCCATTTCACCGGCCACCATCAAAAAGCATGTCCGTGTGTGTGTGTGCCAGCATGTGTTGTAGTGTGGTGTGTTGCGTGAATAATAAAGACTGTTTCTTCTTTCTGTATACATTATCTCTAGTCTCCTCCACCCTCAGCGCATCTTTCTTGTAACTGTATACATTTTCTCTAGTCTCACCCACTATCCAGATCTCTCTTGTAACTGTATACATTATCTCTAGTCTCATCCACCCTCAGCGCTTCTGTCTTGTAACTGTATACATTATCTCTAGTCTCATCCACCCTCAGCGCTTCTGTCTTGTAACTGTATACATTATCTCTAGTCTCATCCACCCTCAGCGCTTCTGTCTTGTAACTGTATACATTTTCTCTAGTCTCACCCACTATCCAGATCTCTCTTGTAACTGTATACATTATCTCTAGTCTCATCCACCCTCAGCGCTTCTGTCTTGTAACTGTATACATTATCTGTAGTCTCACCCACTCTCCAAATCTCTCTTGTAACTGTACATGCTCTCTAGTCTCATCCACCCTCCGAATCTCTCTTGTACCTATACATTATCTCTAGTCTCCTCCACCCTCAGCTCTTCTCTCTTGTTACTGTATACATTATCTCTAGTCTTCTCCACCCTCTGCCTCTATTGGAACTGTATTAATTTCCTTTTGTCTCCTCCACCCTCAGCGCTTCTCTCTTGTAACTGTATACATTACCTCTAGTCTTCTCCACATTAGGCGCATCGCTCTTGTAACTGTATAAATTACCTCCTGTCTCCTCCACCCTCTGCATTTCTCTTGTAACTATATACATTATCTCTGGTCTCCTCCACCCTCAGCATGTCTCTTGTAACTGTTTACATTTCCTCTTGTCTCCTCCACCCTCGGCATCTCTCTTGGAACTGTATACCGGAGGCTTTTTCGGACCAAACAGTTGGAGACTCCCTGAGGGGAACTAGGACCTGGGGAGGTCATTGAGAACTAGATAGCATCCAGGGCTTATTTTCTGGTTGTGCTCTGGAACTCTGAAGTGAAATCAGCCAATGGAGTTTCAGCGTGAGGCTTTCACTGATATCACCTTATCAGTCACTAAAATCTGTTTCTGCATAAAATAAGCAATCCAGTTGCTGAATCTTCACTCATATTAGATCTACAAGAGGTACTGTAATTTAAAAGTTTGTTCCAACTTACTTTAGCCACAGCTCGCATCGGGACATTGCTCTGAGATTACGGGGTGAGCATTAATTCATTCGGTTAACATCGGAAAATGAAATAAATACATCTACAATAAAAATACTATATTTATTGGTTATTTTTTTATTAGCGCTGAGGGTACGTGTGCTGGTCCCCACCCAAAGAGAGACTCCACTGTCCTCAGTCTGAGGGACCGTGCACTTACGTCAGTGAAGGCTCCTCTTGTGCCGGTTAGTCCCTGCCCTGGTGTAGGAGCTCCAAAAATCCATCAAAATGGAGTTCTAAGAAGTAAAATCGTTCTTAGTTCCTGCAGTACGGACACAAAAAAAACCAACTGGCGTTCCCTCAAAAAGTTCCTGCGTCGAGAAAAATCTCTAGTCTTCTCCACCCTCAGGCCACTCGGAGGTGTTGGAGGTCAATACATGAACAAGTGTAATTCTAATTATAATTGCTGATTTAATAATTATTCAAATTATGAAAATGAACAGCTCCTCACTCGCTTTACAGTGAGTTACATACTAAATTTAAATGTCCCCTATAGAGAACATTATTAAATATATATTCTCAAAGTTCCCACATCATGGAGCTGAAATGCATACTTAAACCCCTGAGGGCATGTGTGGTACCAATGAAAACCTATCCTCCTCTCCTCTTACTCCTCCAGGCCTCCTTTCTTACAAAGAAGCTCAACATCTCAGGACGGAGGATCAACTTGGCCATTTGGGTAAAAAACAGTCCCTTTGTCTCAAGTCGCCAAATGCTAACGGTCCACAAATCTAATTCTAAATAAGAAAAGCTATGGTGAGGTAAGATGAGAGTTATTAAGATGAGATGACATGTTAAGCTAAGTTGTTAAGATGAGATGACATGTTAAGAGGAGATGACATGTTAAAGTGCGATGATGAAATGAGATGACATGTTAAGATGACATGAGATGACATGTTAAGATGACATGACATGTTAAGATGACATGACATGTTAAAGTGAGATCCTGAAATTAGATGACATGTTAAGATGACATGACATGTTAAAGTGAGATGATGAGATATGTTAAGATGACATGAGATGATGAGATGACATGTTAAGATGACATGAGATGTTAAGATGACATGACATGTTCAAGTGAGATGATGAAATTAGATGACATGATGAGATGACATGTTAAGATGACATGACATGTTAAAGTGAGATGATGAAATGAGATGACATGTTAAGATGACATGAGATGATGAGATGACACGAGATGTTAAGATGACTTGTTAAAGTGAGATGATGAAATGAGATGACATGTTAAGATGAGATGACATGTTAAGATGACATCTTAAGATGAGATGACACGTTAAGATGACATGGCATGTTAATATGACATCTTAAGATGACTTGTTAAGATGACATGAGATTTTGAGATGAGATATAAAAATATAAAAATAAAGCATTGTTCACGTGGTTGGTAGTAAATGTAATGATTCATATTGTCTTCACCTATCTACCTGTCTCTGTGCCTGCCTGCCTCTTTCTTTCTCTGTCCATCTGTCCATTTGTCTCTATCCGTCTGTCTCTTTCTTTCTGTCCATCTCTCTCTGTCCGTCTGTCGCCCAGGACACGGCAGGTCAGGAGAGGTTCCATGCTTTGGGTCCGATCTACTACAGAGACTCTAACGGAGCCATTTTAGTTTATGACATCACGGACGAAGACTCCTTTCAGAAGGTTACGCCATCTTCTGTGTGTGTGTGTGTGTGTGTGTGTGTTCGTGTGTGTTCGTGTGTGTTCGTGTGTTCGTGTGTTCGTGTTCGTGTGTGTGTGTGTGTGTGTTCGTGTGTGTGTGTGTGTGTACACAGTACATATGTGTGTGTGTGCGTACATATACGCATACAGTGTGTGTAGACCAATATATCTGTTGATGTTTCAGGTGAAGAACTGGGTGAAGGAGCTGAGGAAGATGTTGGGAAACGACATTAGTTTGTGTATAGTAGGTGAGTTTAAAATAAATTTATCGGTTAGTTTTAAATATATACCCAGGTTAAAGTAAAATGTATATGTAAGCAGTCTGCAGTAGTGCTGTAATACTGTACTGTTGTATTGCTGTAGTAGTAGTTCTGTAGTAGTACTGTTGCATTGCTGTAGTAGTCCTTCAGTAGATAGTATTAGTCCTGTAGTAGTACTGTTGTATTACTGTAGTAGTACTTCAGTAGTAAGTATTATTTCTGTAGTAGTACTGTGCATTGCTGTAGTAGTATTTCAGTAGTTAGTATTAGTTCTGTAGTAGTACTGTTGCATAACTGTAGTAGTACAACAGTAGTTAGTATTAGTTCTCTAGTAATACAGTTGCAATGCTGTAGTAGTACTTCAGTAGTTAGTATTAGTTCTGTTGTAGTACTGTTGCATTGCTGTAGTAGTACTACAGTAGTTAGTATTAGTTCTCTAGTAGTACAGTTGCAATGCTGTAGTAGTACTTCAATAGTTAGTATTAGTTCTGTAGTAGTGCTGTTGCATTGCTGTCGTCGTACTTCAGTAGTTAGTATTAGTTCTGTCGTATTACTGTTGCATTGCTGTCGTCGTACTTCAGTAGTTAGTATTAGTTCTGTTGCATTACTGTAGTAGTACTTCAGTAGTTAGTATTAGTTCTGTAGTAGTACTGCTGGATTGCTGTAGTAGTACTTCAGTAGTTAGCATTAGTTAAGTAGTTGTACTGCAGTAATACTACCCCTGTGCTGTGTTCCAGGAAATAAAATTGATTTGGATAAAGACAGGAATGTTTCTGTGGAGGAAGCTGAAAGGTAAAGAAATATTTAATTTATTTTTCTCTCACTCCATCTTTGTCCTTTTCACATGAAGAACCAGTGCAAATCTTATTTGAAATCATTTGAATTATTCATATAATATATATTATCATTGTAGAACTGGAATACAAATAATAATCATAATTGTGACTGGAGTTTTACTGGTTGCTTTTGGTTTTGATGTAGCAGAGATGTCATCAAATGAGAGACTGGTAGCAGGGGTGCTCCCTCCTGAAAACCTTAGGAGCACCACTGAAATGGACATGCAACGCAACACATTCATGTTTTTCTTAACAGTATTACTGATAAATGCTTTGGCAATTCATATAAAGCTTGCAGAAATAACAATTGTCTGTTTTATTTTAAAGGAAAATCTCACAAAGTGAAGTATTACTTTAAAAGAAGAAATCATGAAGTTAAATAGTGCTCTTTTAAACATAGAAACCAAATAATATATGAACAAATGTAAACATAAGGTTTGTGGTCAGGACTTTACCGTCATTAACAACCATGACTAGAGCCTCAGCTCACCATCTCGCTCTATCACACACACGCACACACACACACACACACTAGGGCTGTCAACGATGTTCGATATTTGAATGCTATTCGAATTGTTATTAAAAAAATAAAAAGATGTCGGAGTCTGAAGGTTATCCGTTCTTGTTATGTAGATTATAACTTGTTAATATGTTCTAGTTATGCAGATTATGACTGGTTCATATGTTCTTGTTATGCAGATTATAACTTGTTAATATGTTGTTATGTAGATTATAACTGGTTAATATGTTCTAGTTATGTAGATTATAACTGGTTAATATGTTCTAGTTATGTAGATTATAACTGGTTAATATGTTCTTGTTATGCATATTATAACTACGTAGTTAATATGTTCTAGTGATGCAGATTGTAACCGGTTAATGTGTTCTAGTTATGCAGAATCGGTGGGAGCTCGGCATTACCACACTTCAGCCAAACTGAACAAAGGCATTGAGGAGCTTTTTCTGGATCTCTGTAAAAGTATGAACTTCAACATCATACGTTTGGATTTATAACATTAGTTTTAACATTAGTATGAATAATATTAGTTTTAATGACAATGTTAGTATAAGTAACATTAGCCTAACCCTAATATTAGTATTGATAGCAGTGATGTCCTGGCAGGGATGATGGACATGGCCCAGCTGGAGGAGAGGATGAAGCGTGACGTAGGCAGCCAATCAGCATCCAGTAGGCGGGGCGTCCAGATCGTGGACGATGAACCACCCGCTTCGGCCAGCGGGGGTTGCTGTTCCTCCGCCTAGCTTGTGCACACGCACACACACACACACACACACACACACACACACACACACACACACACACTGAGCAGGAGCGTGCACGTGGGCTTTCTGTTTTATCTTCAAATAAAAGACAAATTACTATTTAATAACCTCTCTTCTTTCTCATCTCTCTCCATCTCTATTTTTCCATCTCTTTTCTCCCTCCATTTGTCTTTCTATCTCTTCTTTGTCATCCATCTCTTTCTATCTCCTCTCTTCTTTTTTCCTCTATCTTTCTTGCCATCTCTTTGTCTTTCCATCTCTTCTTTCTCTCACCGTCTCTTTTTTCTGATGAACTGATGTAACGTTTTAACCTCGTCATGTTTTGTAAAAATAATAAAAAATTACAATAAAATAATAAAAATGACGTTTATGATAGAAAAGCGTAGAGCATTTCTTCCTCAATAGAAGAATCAGAAGAGGTGTGGATCAGCTGCCTGGTGAGTATCCATGCTTTTAGCTTTTCAAGGTATTCATTCAATTGTGCTTTGTTTCATTGTTGTCATCGGTTCCTTTTTGAAAATGCATTCATTCATCACTAGGAATAGTCATGTTTTTAAAAGATGTTGTTCCATCTGGACGAGCAATCAGATGCTTCCTTCTTAATAGTGCAATCAAATCTTCCTTACAGAGCTCTAGAACATTTATCAATCACAGGAAATGTTATTATTTTTTTTTTTTAATCACCTGCTGTTTTGTCCGGAATATGATAACATATAACGATTGCTGTAAAGTTCTACAACTTATTTTGCCTTGTTTTGTTTCTGTGTTGTTCCCCATTTATAATAAGATGACATCTTTTTTATTTTTTCCTGTCTAGGTTTTTCTAAATGACACATGTTTTTGTTTTTTTCCCTAACTTGGACCTTATGCTCTCTGTGCCTTGTTGAGATCAAGTTCATCTCACTGCCGTTGTAGTTTAGTCATTGTTTCTTTGTTCTCTGCTCAAGTTGACCTTCCTCTAATATGAGAGCAGTTCTTTAATTTAAAATATTCCAATTTCTGTATCCAACTCCTTTAGTATTGTTTCTAATATCCAAAATTATTATTTTATATTATTACAATATTTCTCATTTGCGCATAACATTTCCAACAACCTTCCTATGTATAGTGTGTCATAGTCTCCATAAACTGCTCTCCAACATCCCGGCAGCTTGTGATAAGAGAGGAATGTTTGTATTGACCTGCAGAGTGCATTGTAAACACTAATATGAGTTTCACACCAGAGCAGGATGCAGGACAACACTGCAAGGGCGTTAGAGACATGTCCCAAAGAGACGCCATGTTTAATGAAGGCGAAGGACATGTCTCACGCTTATCCTTTACTCTCTCCCGCTATCTCACTGTTCCATCTTCCTAGCCCCTTCCTGGCTTCCTTTCCCCTTCCTGTCTCCCTTTCACCCTCCTTTCTCCCTATCCCCTTATCTGGGGATGGGGATGGTAGCTCAGATGGTAGCTCAGCTCTGGTGATCTAAAGGTTGCTGGTTCGATCCCAGGCGCCTCCTGCTAGCATGCTCTAGTGTCCTTGAGCAAGACACTGAACCCCTAATTGCTCCTGAACGCTGCGTCCGTCGGTGATTGAACAATTGTAAGTCGCTTTGGATAAAAGCGTCTGCTAATTGTAATCTTCCTATCCACTTCTCTACAGTTCCCCAGAATGAGCTCATACAAATCTTTTAACATTCCCTTCAGGATGTTTCCACAGTGCATTGCATCTTTTACAATACAACTGTTTTGAATTATATCCATATTAATCGATACAACCATAATAGTCAAGTCACACTATTTTTAAAGCGCATTTCATACCAGGGCAACACAATGCGGTTTACAAAGAAATACAAAAAAGAAAGAACATATAGTAGTTGTCAGCTGGTCATTACAAAAGAATGCCCCTGAAACAACAGCAGCAACAAAAGCAGCAGCAGCAGCAGCAACAACAAAACAACAGCAACGCACGCGCAAAGACGTCACCGGAAGTTGTAGCTCTCATGGGAACGGGAAAGTCACTCAGGTAAGAGGTAAGTTGAGCTATAAGTTTAGAGATGGTTATGTTTAGGTATAATGTTCGAGATGGTTAAGGTATGAGGTAAGAGATGCTTAAGTTTATGTTTAAGGTTAGTAGCAGCAACAACCAGCAGTAATGACAACACCAGCAGCAACAGAAACAACTGGAACGGCAGCAGCACAGAGGGTCAGAGCCAGGAAAAAGCAAGGATATCTCAGTGCAAACAATCTGAATTCCCTTATTCAAATCAGGTAAAGTTGGGAAACGATTCAACAAAGTAATGTGTTTAATACCAAAATTAAGTGTTATGTTTATTGGATGTATGTCGATAAATGCTTTCTGTTAATATTGATACAGGTTTGAATTTGTTGTATCACAAATTGTGTGAATTCATCACAAATATCCTGTTATAGTGTGTAAGCATGTTGGGGTGTTCATCTTATCATTTTATATTTTTTTATTGATAACTATTTCTTATATATATCTTCAGATATATATTGCCTTAAGTTTTGAATTGAAGGTGATCAGAGTTGAGTGTTCCGCGTAAACTATCAAACGAGATCATTGTATAAAATAAGGATTTACATTTTAGAGCAGCCAGAGCATGTGACATCACAGGGATATTTGCACGACACGCCCTCTCTTCTGATAAAGGAGTGTCAACCTTATTTTTTCCTTTTTTCACCTTGTAACAACTTCTAAACTTTTCCATGTTTTTCTGTAGACTGCTTAATGTTTATTTTTATTTTAAGAATTCGGGTTTATATGTTTAAACTTTCTGCATCGTGAATGAGCTTCACAAACCTGTTATTTTATTGTATAGTCATCAAAGTTTTTGATGAATGTAACTCGGCAACCTGATTTTTGGAGCTTATAAAAGCTTTCTACTTAGTGTGGAAAGCCCAACAACATTAATGTACAACTTCATTTTTAAATTAGTCAACTAGAAAGAGCCAAAGCAGCGGATCCAGATGCCTGCCTTGGAAGCTGACCTGCCGCTGGCAGGATGCACTTTGCTTCTCTCCAAACCCACGACACTGTGCTTCAGTGGAAACCCGCTATAGTGCATCGTGCCATTAGAAGGACGAAAGGAAGGTACTTCTATGAGAAAGCCAGTTTCAATGCGCTGTCGCAGGAGAGATCCACAAGATTGTCCTTCTCTTTTGCACTCAGGCCTGCGAGGGTCTCGTCACTGTGGCTGGTGAAGGGGTTTTCCATCCAACTGCACTGCGCATCTGGGTTGGGGAAATATTCGCGCAGCTTGGTCCTCAAACCGTGCAGGTGCTATATACATTTTGAATAAAAATGACTCTCGTACACTCGTTATCAGCTGTTCTGACATTCTCTGTCATCTCGTCAATCTTGCGTTTGACTGAGTTATCAGACAATGAGATGAGGTTGCTTGGCTTTCACGCCTTCTCTCCCAATATCACCCCCATGATCTCTTTTGTGGCATGAATAATTAAAATTCTCCCCGATTGTATGCAGCTCACTAGGCTTGGATATGAGTCGGGCGACCCGATAGGACACTTACAATGCCTTTGCATTCTCTGTGCTCCTACATGACGTTTTGATGACTTGCTTCTTGCCTTGATACTCCTTGAGTTTATTATCGAAAAATTCAAGCAGCTTGGACCTCGACTGTTGGTGTTTTGTCTCGAGGTGACGGTGCAGTTTACATGGCTTCAGAGCTTCGTTTGATAAAATCTCGGAACACCACGCACAGCGGTAACGGTTTGTCTTCTGTGCCTGTACAAAAAGCTTACAGTGATAAATATTCAGCACTATACTTTCTCCAAACCTTTCTTTTTTGTTTGACAGGGAATGTACCGCCTTTCTGAAGTCCCACCGTGGCATGTTGTGAATCTGCCACAATGTACTTTACACACGCCACCCAAGTGGCGTGTTCAGGGCCCTCCGACACAGAGACACAGACGACGGGGGGTGGGTTGATAACACCAGTTCATTGTAGAGCTAAAGCTAGGTGTAATAAGCCAGGAGCAGATGGAACATGTTATGACGTCGGGGATGGTAGCTCAGGAGGTAGAGCTGGTGGTCTAGTGATCCAAAGGTTGCTGGTTCGATCCCAGGCTCCTCCTGCTAGCATGCTGTAGTGTCCTTGAGCAAGACACTTAACCCCTAATTGCTCCTGATGGCTGCGTCCGTCGGTGTTTGAACAATTGTAAGTTGCTTTGGATAAAAGCGTCTGCTAAATGACTAAATGTAAAATGTAATGTAATGACAGGGCTCCTATCCTGAAATAGTGTGTGATTCAAGATTCAAGAGGTTTATTCATCACATACATATGCATTCTTTCATACATATATGCAGTGAAACGTCAATGCCACGCACCCAGTGATTACGCACAATATGTTCTGGACTGAACACAATAGCTACCTAAAAATTTCTACTTGACTAACTAACTGATTTCTAAATCGCAATGCTGTAAGTAAGTCGAATACTACAGAATAAAATAAGTACCCCAAGGTAATGCAGAGTGGGGGTACAAAATAAAGGTAATAGACTTATGTATATACAGATATGTGCAGTAAAGTGGCATGTGAATGAAGTGAGGTAGTGTGTGTGGAGATATACAGTACAGTATAAAACAGTACGGCGCAGCAATACAGTAACAGAGAACAGAAATACAGCACAGTATGCAGTAACCCAGAACAGTGATACAGTATGCAGTAGAGTATGCTACATACAGTACAGTAAGGTAGTGGAGCCTGTGTGACTCAGTGAGGAACCCTGGTGAGTTCAGCGTTGACAGTTCTTCTGGCTTGCGGGAAGAAACTCTGTCTCAGTCTCTGTTCTCGCTGTGTGACTGCAGAGGGGCTTGCTCCACCGCAGCAGCTGGAACAGTCCGTTGTTGGGGTGGTGAAGATCCTTCATGATCCTGCAGCTCTGCTACTACACCTCCTAGTGTATAAGTCCTGCAGGGAGGGGAGGGTAGTTCCAGTGGTACGTTCAGCTGAACGCACCACCCTCTGCAGGGCCCGCCTGTCCTGAACAGTACAGTTCCCAAACCAGGCCGTGATGTTGCCTGTCAGGATGCTCTCCACTGCTCCAGAGTAGAAGGACTTCCTCACCGAGACCCTGAGTTTCCTTAGCTGCCTGAGATGGTAAAGATGGTGTCTCGTCTTTCTCACCAGAGTGTTTGTAAAGTCCATGTTAAATCCTCCCTGATGTGGACTCCCAGGTACTTGAAGCTGCTCACCCTGTCAACAGAAGTCCCATTGAGCACCAATGGTGCATGCGTCCTCGGTTGTAATCCAAGCCTAAAGTCCACAATCAGCTCCTTAGTTTTGCTGACGTTCAGGTGGGGGCTGTTGTCCTGGCACCGGAGTGACAGGTCAGTCACCTCCACGCGGTAGGCCTTCTCTTCGCCGTCGGTGATCAGGCCCACCACAACGGTGTCATCAGCAAACTTGATGATGGTGTTGGAGCTGAACCTGGCCACACAGTCATTTTTGTACAGGGAGTACAGTAGGGGGCTGAGGACACAGCCCTGGGGGGATCCTGTGTTCAGTGTGAGGGAGCTGGACATGTGCTTCCCCATCCTAGCCACCTGGGGCCTGGCTGTGAGGAAGTCCAGGGACCAGGCACACAGCGGAGTGTTCAGTCCAAACTGGAACTTCATTGGAACCTGTCCTAGTCAACGTCAGTCGTAGCGTCCTGAAGCGCAGCCTCTGCTTGGTCCCTTCACCACTTCACTTCCCTCGTCACAACCAATTCTCGCATTCACGATCAGAGGCCTATAAACGGGAACAGGCGAAATCATGGCGTGATCTGAATTCCCGAAAGCAGGGAGTGAGACGGTCTTGTATCCGTTCTTGTAAGGTGTGTAACAATGGTCCAAAGTTCTATCTGTCTGGTGGCACACGTGATGTGTTGGTGGAAATTGAACTTTTTTAAGGTTTGCCTTGTTAAAGACCCCAGTCACCACCACAGCCGCATCAGGATGTTTGCTTTGAAATCTGCACATCACATCACAACACATCATACAGGTCCGACAGTGCTGTGTTGGTGTCCGCTTGCGGTGGAATATAAATGGCCATGATGATGACCGCGCTGCATTCCCGGGGGAGATAAAATGGGCGGAATGAGATGATCAGCTGTTCCAGGTTCGACAAACAGGAGTAGGAGAGAATGCTGATGTTGCTGGGGAGGCACCAGCGGCTGTTTACCATGAGGCAGATGCCGCCACCCTTGGATTCCCCGACTCCCCCGATCTGTCGGCGTGGAACACGGAGAAGGACTCGGCTGGCTGATGGCGTGGTCCGGCACCAGCAGTTTCAGCCATGTCTCCCATCAGGCAGATGACGCAACAGTTTCTCGTATCCTGTTGGAATGTAATCCTCGCCTGAAGTTAATCCATTTGGTTCTCCCAGAGACTGGCAAGAAGGACGCTTGGCAAAGGTGGACTGTAAGCTCCATCCTCATTCTGACCCGAATGCAGCCTTGTTTACTGCGGTGCTTTCTCAGTGGGCCCGCTC
>NC_137208.1:215384-245384 GCF_960531495.2 Zeus faber
GGACGAGGGACCAGTGGGCCTCAGTGCTGTTCTCTGATGAAAGTCAATTCACGTTGAGCAGAAATGATGGCCGCCAGCGATGTTGGAGACGTCAAGGACAGCGCTATGCATCAGCCACTGGTGTCACCAGACGGTGTTACAGTGTGGGCAGGTGTGTCTAGTCAATACAGAACTGCCCTACACTTTGTGAATGGTACAGTGACAAGCCCATACTACCTGAATGACATCATTCATCCAGTCATTGTGCCCCTGCATGAACAACACAGGCCTCATTTCATCTTCATGGACGACAATGCTCCAGCTCATGGAGGTGGCATCATTAGGGAACGGCTGCTGGAGACTGGGGCACCTCAAATGGAGTGGCCTGCACTTTCTCCAGACCTGAATCCCATAGAAAACCTATGGGCTCAGCTGAGTCGCCATGTAGAGGCTCTTAACTCTGTACCCCAGAACCTCAATGACCTGAGGGCCCCCTTCAAGAAGAGTGGGGGGCCAGGCCTCAGCAGACAATAAGTCGACTTCTGAACAGCTTGAAACGTCCTTGTCAAGCTGTAATTTATGCTCAAGGGCACCTGACAAGTTATTGAGACTTGCCATTTTTTGTTGTGGTATACCCACTGCTGTTGTTGGCTTTTGTTTCAATAAATTGAGATGAGATGAGGAAATCACCATTGCATGCTCCTACTGAAATGCCCTACTTTCATGATATAATATCACTGTAGCGTGAACTTTTTACATTTTCCATAAATTTCACCCGAAAGCCAAATATCAAAGCCAAAAAGCCCCAAAAAAATTCCTTTCTAATAGACCGACTAACTGACTCCTAAAACGTAATACAGTAAGTGGAATACTTATAGAATAAGATAAAAATATAAAGAATAAAATACAATAAAAATAAATTGAAATAAAATGGAATAGATAGAAGGAATATGCCTATGTATGTACAGATATGTGCATTTAAAGTGGCATGTGAATTAAAGTGGCATGTGAATAGAGGGAGTAGTGTTTGGGATAATACAGCACAGTATACAACAGTACGGCGCAGCAATACGGCATCACCAACAACCCTGAACAGTGATACAGTATGCGGTACAGTACACTACATACAGTACAGTAGGTAGTGGAGCCTAGTGCATGGCTCAGTTAGGACCCCTGGTGAGGTCAGCGTTGACAGTTCTAATGGCTTGAGGGAAGAAACTCCGTCTCAGTCTCTCTGTTCTCGCTGTGTGACTGCGGAGGCGCTTGCCTGACCGCAGCAGCTGAAACAGTCCGTTGTTGGGGTGATGAGGATCCTTCATGATCCTACGGGCTCTGCTACTACACCTCCTGGTGTATAACTCCTGCAAGGGGGGGAGGGTAGTTCCTAGTACTAGTAGTTACTAGTACTTGTTCTAGTGTGGCTGGGGTTCAAGAACTTGTTCTAGTGTGGTTGAGGTTGTAGTACTTGTTCTCGTGGGTTGGGGTTCTAGTACTGGTTCTATTGTGACTCGGGTTATATTACTGGTGTTGATAGGTCATATTTTTAGTTTTAATAGGTTATTTTTAGTTTTAATATTTCTGAACTCAGTACATTACAATACATTTTAGCAGACGCTTTTATCCAAAGCGACTTACAATTATTCAACCACCGACGGACGCAGCCATCAGGAGCAATTAGGGGTTAAGTGTCTTGCTCAAGGACACTACAGCATGCTAGCAGGAGGAGCCTGGGATCGAACCAGCAACCTTTAGATTACTAGACAATCAGCTCTCCCACCTGAGCTACACTCCTAATGGAACAAACCCCCCCGGTGAGACCCGGTGCTCCAGCCTAGGCCACGGCGCGCTGTGTGCTGCTGGCAGAGCCCAGAACGCCTGTTCAGTCCAGACTGAGCCTCTTCCAGAACACTGTGCATGTTTGTTTGTTTGTTTTTTTTAACCTTTTTTAGACCACCAGCTCTACCTCCTGAGCTACCATCCCCCCAGTATTCATCTATTCGAATATTTCTAGATACTATAAACTGGTACAAAGTATAGAACAATCAGTCAAGATTCCAAAAGGTTTTTATTACTAAAGAAACAATACATTTTTTTCTTTATTATTTTCCGTTTAAACATTGATTCAGGTTTTATCAGTTTTATAAAGGAAAAGTCTTCATGTTTCCTGTCAAACGATGAAAACCAAAAGAAAGTACATTAAAGGAGCCAGTACTCCGGAGTACTAGTACTCTGGGGGGTTGTACAGCTGCTGGTATTTGGGTGGCTGTGGAATGAACGCTGGAGGAACAGTGAGCACCATGGTCGGCCTGATGGGGGCAACACGCAGCTGGTGGATCATCAGTGAGGACAGAACCATTCCGAGCAGCTGAAAGGGAGATTAACACTGAACCACATCGCTACCTGCAGGAATAGGACTGAAAATGATGGGATGTACTCACTGCCAGGACAGCCAGTGTGAAGACCACACCCAACATGATGTCTGATATCATGGTAATGTAGTGCAGGACCACAGGGAAACAGGTCTAGAGAGAGGAAGGGAATAACCATCTATAACTAATCATATATTATACATATATATCTAATCTGTAGAATCTATAATGATACATCATGTACCTAAGTCATACACACTTGCCCCCTTCCTCATTTTGTTTTTTTGCATGTTTGTCACACTTAAATGTTTCAGATTATCAAGCACATTTAAATATTAGACAAAGATAACACAAGTAAACACAAAATGCAGTTTTTAAATGAAGGTGTTTATTATTGAGGGGGGAAAAAAAAAAATCACAACCTACATGGTTCTGTGAGGATAAAGTGATTTGTCGTCCCCCCTCTGTTAAAACATAAATGAACTGTGGTTTTAACATCCTTGGAAAGCTGAGTTCAACGTCTCCAGCCACGCTCAGGCCTGCTTAGTGCCACGCCTGTTCTCAACCAAGAAATCACTTCAATAGGACCTGCCTGACAACGTGAAGTCGACCAAAAGATCCTCAAAAGCTCAACGTCATGCTGCCATCCAAAGAAATTCAGGAACAAATGAGACACAAAGTCATTGAGATCCATCAGTCTGTGAAAGGTTATAAAGTAATTTCTAAAGCTCCTGGCCTCAACCAACCACAGTGAGAGCCGTTATCAACAGCCACATAAAACAACAACAACGGCAGCAGCAACGTCGACACCTGCAGCAACAACAAGAACAGCAGCAACATACACGCAAAGACGTCACCGGGACCGGTAGCTCTCACTGGAACCGGAAAAGTCACTCAGGTTAGAGATGTGAAAGATGTTGAGTTGAAGTACAAAGTTAGAGATATTCAGATTAGGGTTCAAGGTTAGAGATGGTTAAGTTTAGGTTTTAAGTTTAAGGATTGTTATGTTTAGGTATAATGTTCGAGATGATTAGGGTTAGGAATAAGGTAAGAGATGATTACGTTTAGGTATAAGGTTAGCAGCGGCAACGACAACACCAGTTAAGGTATTAGGAAAGCAGCACCAACAACACCACCAGCAGCAATAACACTTGGGCTACCGTACCAGCAGCAGCAGCAGCAAAAACAGCTGCAACAGCAGCGCACAAGCAAAGACGTCACCGGAACCAGAAATCTCATCTGTATCTGTATCTTTAGATGCCGAAAAAGTATTTGAAAAGAGTTATTTGGACATATCTCTTTTCAATCCTCAACAAATTTGGCTTTGGAGAGTGACTCATTCAATGGATCAGAATCCTCTACAACTCTCTATCTGCTTCTGTCATCACCAATGGGTAGACTTCACAGCGTTTCACTCTACAATGCGGCACAAGACAAGGATGTCCGCTATCTCCTTTACTATTAACCATCTTTATTTAACCCCTCGCGGCAGCCATTCGTCAAAACAGTAATGTTGTAGCCATAAAAACAGGAAACTCTGTTCACAGAATCAGTTTGTATGCAGATTCTTGTTGTACGTATGGAACCCAATATCAGCCCTACCGGAGATGTTCAATCCTATATCAAAATTCTCAGCTATCTCAGACTATTCAATAAATTGGACTAAAACCACTGTCTTACCACTCAGTGGGGGGGGGACTGCAATGCTGCAAAATGCTGACCCTTAACCATCACAACGGGCAATTTAACATACCTTGGTAATGATATCTCCACCAATAGGTCAGATTTGTTTACCCTTAAGTTCACTCCATTGCTCAAATCCATTGAAGAAGACCTCATTCGATGGAACAACCTACTCCTCTCACTAATGGGTAGGTTAGCAGCAGTGAAAATGAATATACTTCCAAAAATAAACTATGTATTTACAATGACCCCAGTGCAACCAACAGCAAATTGGTTTAATACTCTAGACTCAATAGTCAATACATTTTATTGGAAATACAAGAAACCGAGAATTAAACGAGAGACACTACAGAAAAACAAAGACTTTGGAGGGCTAGCAGCCCCAAACTTTAGATACTACTATCTACTCAGAGCAACAATTGGGCCAAGGATGGCGAGACATTGAACAAACATAATGTAGGAGTTATCATTATCTGATCTCCCATTCCTTACTGAATCAATAAGGAGACATAATTACTTTAAAAACCCATTTATTGCAACAACTGGTGGAAATTCCTCAAACTCAGTGGTCACACACACTATCTCCAAACAAATTCACGCCAATCTGGCACAATCCAGATTTTCTGGTTAAAAACAGACCAATAATAGGTCTTGGAAAAGACAAGTAATTACTCATCTGGAAAACGATTTTGAAAACAATTGGCTTATATCCCTCCCAACCTTAACCCAAAGGTAAAATATCGGTGGCCACGGCTTCCTTTAATTCCAGCAGTCTCTTAAAGTTAAAATCAAATTGACGGACAACATCCTACAACCACCTCAAATGATTTAACATCTCACTCATATCTGTCACTTAAATCCATTTTCCAGAATGTACAAACTTTTATTAAAAACAGATGACACCTTATCTTTACCTACAATGGAATGGCAAAGAGACCTTTGTTTCCACCAATATCAACCTGTGGAAGCTTATTTGCAACACCACCTTTTCCATGACCCACAACTCCAAAATGCAACTCATCCAAAATAAGTCCTTGCAGAGAGCTCATATTACATAACACAAAATGTTCAAAATGTGTTTTGTGGATGCAGACATTTCATCTCACTGTATCCTTGATACTAGAGATGACTACTTTAATGCGTTCTGGCTCTGCCCACCTATCCTAGCATGCTGGACCAACATCACCAAGAAGCTATCAACCCTTCTGGGTCGCAGCATTCCATTCTCCCCACCATTATGTCTTCTCGTGACCTCTCCTCAGTCGACCCACCACTTAAACACCACCAACCCATTTAGAACGCCTTAACAATGGCCAAGAAAACAATATTACTCAATTGGAAAAAAAAAATGATAATCTCACCACATCCCAATGATTGCAGTTATGAATAGATAACATCCCAATGGAAAAACTTTTGGCAATATCCAAAACAATTTCGATTCATTTAATGAAATATGGGTTACTTTTGTCACTGACATAACTCCATCATTTAACACTTGAGTCTTCCTAAGTCGTGGCCATGTCGTGGTGTTTTGGGGCATGTGGGGGTCCCCCTGGTCTGCCGGGTCTCTGCGATTGGGTTGATGCCCAGGCAGCTCTGGGGACGTCCGTGGTGCGTAGGCCTGTGTTCGTGAGGGATCCCGGTGGCCCGTCGTGCCTGCGCTGGTTAGGTGTTCCGTCTGGTCCTGTCAACCAGAGTCCTGAACCTGGCTAGCTGTGCTAGGCGCAGGGCTCAACATGTGGCCCCCTTCGGTGGGGGTCCATCTCCTGTCGTCAAACTGGGCTGCCGGGGTAGCTGTCATCTGGCGCTCTTGGTGCGTGGGGGGCTCGTCGCTGGGGGGGGTCTGGCTGTGGGTGCCATCTGCCGCCCTCTGTTCTGTGGTCCACATGGTCGGCGGCTAGGGGCTGACCAGGGGCCTGATGGGGGCGTGGAGCTGCCCGGTATGGCGGAGGCGTATGGCAGACTGCTCTGCGCCCGTGGCTGATTGCTATAAGTTGGCTACAGGTACGGGAGGTTGGCGTGCTAGGGCATGGTCAGGTCCGGGGGGGGGGAGGTGTTCGCATGGTTCCTTCCCAGCCTGCTGCGCCCCTGGATCGATGTCGTGATTCGCCTATTTCTCCCAGTGCCAAAACTCATACTCAGGACATACACTCCACAATAGGCCGAGGGCTTACGGGATGGGTGGGGTGCAAGCTATGTAGGTGGGGATGCGGCAGGCAGCTGCCATCTTGCCTGTCACGCTTCTCCCCAAGCGTGCTTCTCATCTGTCCCGAAATTTGAATCCCACTCATATTAGCTTAGAACACATACACTTGCACACCCATCATATGCCGAACGACACTCCACCATACCACGGTCTGCGGGGCAGGAAAGGTGAGAGTGATTCGGGTTTGACTTGCTTGAAGGACTCGCAGCCCCAACTCCGCAATTCAAACTGCAATTACCAACAGCACACATTGAGCACTGGGGTTTTCCGGGGTGGCCGGTCAGTGTAGGGGCGTGGTTAGCCGGGGGGCGGTAACATCAAGGTGCCCCGCGCTGAGCACACTCTGCTACGTGTATGGGCACTTGGCACTCACGCTGGGTGGGGTTTCTGGTCAGCTGCAGGCCTCCCCCTTTCGCAGGGCGTGGGTAGGCATGGGGATCTGGGCGGCTAGTCGGCATGGGGCTGGGATCCCGGCCTGCCATGCTCCCTGGGACTGGGTCATGCTCCTCGAGGCTTGGCGTGGGGGTTGCTCCAAGCCCCTTTGGCTTCTCTGGGGGTCTTCTGTGGCCGCAGGGCAGGGTGCTTGGGGTTTTCCTGCACCCGTTGGTTGTCTACAAGGCTGCAGAGTTCGGGGGGGCTTCGGGGCCCTTTCCGCTGCTTGAAGGCACTGCGACAAAATACCAACCTTCTACACCAGTACCAATGGGGATGTACACTGCCACACACACACACACACACACACACACACACACACACACACACACACACACACACACACACACACACACACACACACACACACACACACACACACACACACACACACACACACACACACACACACACACACACACACACACACTCCTGGACCTAATTCACTGTTTTTCAATACATGTCATCCAATGTTTATGTTTTTGTGTGAATGTTGTTTGTTTCTATGTTTATTTGTCTCACCCGTGGTGATTCTCCCTCTTGGAGTAGTGATCAGTTGTTTATAGACCCAAACATGATAAATAGTTCTCCAAAGGGGGGTTGGTCATGGTTCTCCATAACCAAAAACTGTGCTCTTGTCATTCTACAGGGCATCCACAAGATAGAATTATTGCAGCAGTTCTTGATAATTTAAGAATTAATAAAGAGTTGCATTGCAGGTTGAGAACTTGAACTCCACTTGCAAACTCTGTCCTAGATGCAATGGCATACAAATACTCTGTGTTGTATGCAAGCATGCTGACAGCACAGGTGGGTTGCATATTGGGTGCTGTGGTGGGTCATATTGACCTAGTAAGCATTACTGTAATTGTACATTTCATCAGAAAAAACAACTGAAAGAGAGGCTGTTGCGAATAATCTATGTGCATGTGTGTTAATGAGAGAATATGTTTCTCACCTTTCTGAAGACGAGCTTCTGCAAGAAAAACACAAAAAATCCACATCACTTTATCGCACGCAACATACTGTGTGTGTACTATGTGTAATGTGTGTGTATTTTGCGCGCACACACACACACACACACACACACACACACACACACACACACACACACACACACACACACACACACACACACACACACACACACCGTGTCCACCAGCTGACACTGGTCCTCCTCCACCTCAGCTCCACAGAAGCAGGAATCTGGAATCTGCTGCCTCCAGTCCTGGTACCCGAACAGGCCGCAGCAGCTGAACTGTACAGAGCATGTAGCATGTTAGCATGTCTCCTTGACCCCTACAGGCCGCGGCAGCTGAAGTGTACAGAGCATGTAGTATATTAGCATGTCTCCCAAACCCCAACAGGCCGCAACAGCTGAACTGTGCAGAGAAGTAAGCATGCTAGCATCTCTCCTTAACCCCAACAGGCCGCAGCTGCTGAACTGTACGGAGCATGTAGCATGTTAGCATGCTAGCTTGTCTCTCGATCCCACCTGGCCATAGCAGCTTAACTGTAGCACAGAGCACGTAGCATGTTAGCATGTCTCCCTAACCCAAACAGGCCGCAGTAGCTGAGCTGTAGCACAGAGCACGTAGCATGCTAGGATGTCTCCCTAACCCCAACAGGCCGCAGTAGCTGAACTGTAGCACAGAGTTTAGAGCATGCTAGCGCTGCACTGTAGATGATAATAAGGTCAGATCAGATGTTCTTTCTTGCCCTGGTCTGCAGAGTCTCCACCACGGTCTGGACGTCCTTTGTCGCCTCGTCCAGTGGCAGAAGGCGGTGGAACGTCTCTTCCATGAGGCCCTTCAACTGCAGATCGACAGCATTTTTTTAAATAAAACAATTAATGATAATTATCATATTAGTAATGAGTCATCTGTACTCTTACCTTGGGACGAGCAATGACTGATGGGACTCCAATCTTCAGCATCATCAGACTTCCAAGAACCATGCACACTAGGAACTGCACAGGAGGACGACTAGTTAGACTTAGTAAAACTTAACTTAAACGGAGTAAAATTTAGCTAAAACCAAGTTAAAATACACTCAAACCAAGTTAAAAACAAGTTAAACTTAAACAAGGTTTAACTAAAACCAAGTTAAACTGAATTCAAACAAAGTTAAACTTGAACCGAGTTTAACTAAAGCCGAGTTCAACTGAGCTTATACAAGGTTGAACTAAAACCAAGTTAAAGTAACACCAAGTTCAACTTAACTAAAACAAGGTTAAAGTGAACTAAAACAAGGTGTAATTAAAACAAAGTTAAACTAAAACCAAGTTCAATTGAACTAAAACAAGGTTAAAAAAAAAACAAGTTCAACCAAAACCAAATTAAACTTAACTAAATCAAACCCAAGTTCAAGTAAACCAAACCCAAGTTCAACTACAACCAAGTTCGACTGAACTAAAACAGGGTTAAAGTGAACGAAAACAAGGTTAAACTTAAACAAAGTTAATAAAACCAAGTTCAACTGATCTAAAACAAGGTCAAACTGACCCAGTTAAACTCAAGCCGAGTTAAACGAAACTAAAGCCGAGTTAAACTGGACAAAAGCCGAGTTAAACTAAAAACAAGTTGAGCTAAACTAAAACTAAGCTAAATTAAAGTCAAACAAAGTTCAACTTAATCAAAGTTCAACTAAAACAAGGTCAAACTGAACTTAAACAAGGTTAAACTTAAACAAAGTTAACCTGAACTAAAACCCAGTTACACTGAAACCAAGTTAAGCTAAAACCAAGTTAAGCTAAAACCAAGTTAAGCTAAAACCAAGTTCAACTAAACTAAAACAAAGTTCCAACTAAAACCAGGTTCAACTGAACTAAAACCAAGTTAAACTAAAGCCAAGTTCAACTGAACTAAAACCAAGTTAAACTAAAGCCAAGTTCAACTGAACTAAAACCAAGTAAAACTAAAGCCAAGTTCAACTGAACTAAAACCAAGTTAAACTAAAGCCAAGTTCAACTGAACTAAAACAAAGTTTATCTAAAACAAAGTTCAACTAAAACAAAGTTGTTGGTGGAGTTGAACTTGGTTTTAGTTGAACTAAAACCAAGTTCAACTCCACTACGACCAAGTTCAACTCCACTACGACCATGTTCAACTCCACTACAACCAAGTTCAACTGAACTAAGACAGGGTTCAACTGAACTCAAACATAGTTAAACTAAACTCAAAAAAAATTAAACTCAAATACCGTTAAACTAAAACCAAGTTAAACTGAACTAAAACCAGATGAAACTAAAACAAAGCTAAACTGAACTAAAACCAAGTTAAACTAACACAAGGCTAAACGAAAACCCACGTTCAAACCAAACTAAAACCCATGTTCAACTAAAACCCACGTTCAACTGAACTAAAACCAAGTTCAACGGAACTAAAACCAAGTTCAACGACGCTAAAACCAAGTTCAACGACGCTAAAACCTAGTTTAACTAATCCTAAATTCCACTAAACTGACTCACCACAATAAGAGCCACCCTGTTCTCCTTCTGCGCTCCGTAGACTCCCAAGATGGCGATCACCATGGTAACAGAGCCAAGAAAGTAGAGGAGGATGAGGCCGGTGGTGCGACCTTCAATCTGGAGAGTGAGACAGACAGTCAGACAGACAGACAGAAGGAGAGAGAGAACAAATCTGTATTCAATCAGTTTAGTTAACCAATTCTTGTTCAATAAAAGCTAATACTATGAGGTCATCTGTGTGTGTGTGTGTGTGTGCTCACGTCCTGTCCTCCATGTGCGTTTGTCAGCGCCTGTGATGTCAGAGCCAGAGCGATGAAGAGAGCCCCCACCACCTGAAACACAGCAGCTCCTCATTACTACACAATACAACTGCAGTACTAATGCAGTTCTACTGCAGTTCTACTTAGTGCTATACAGTAGTACACAGTTCTACTTAGTACTACACAGTACTAGTGCAGTTCTACACAGTGACGTGCAGTGAGGGTTGGGGTTGGGGAGGCACTGACTCACAAGTCAGATTTACAGCCACAAAGCCAGTCTTTACGTGTATACCAATCCGTTTGAAAAGAACGAGTATTTTCCCGTCTATTCCCGACTCCCGTCGTTTGAAGCAAACCTCGTAGTTCTGGCGTCGGTCTCCCAGTATTTATGACTTCTTGCTTTGACTGAAAGTCCAGCTTTGAAAAATGTCTTCGTTTAGAAATCAAATCGTCCATTTTCAGGGCTAGAAATGACAGCTTGTCGCTAAGCTCTACAGCGTCGCACAGCACACTTCTTGTGTTTACTTTTTGCACACGGGTTAGAGTTGACCGTGACCTGGCTGGTGGCAGGCTAGCAGGCACTATCGCCGCCTTCCTTGAGGCAGAGGTACTGCTTGCCTCAAGGCAAGCATTTTCCCTGTGGATTTATGTCATATCAATAAGATGTAAATATTACACACATACGTGAAATACATTACTTAACACCATGGAAAAGAAGATGTATACTTTTATTACATAAAAGTGTCCTCAACCATCATATTGGAAACATACACAGAAATGGGAACAAGCACGGGCCATTTGCACGCGCTCAATCCAGTTTGTGAGTGATTGCGCAATCTGGAGGGAGGCTCGGCTGTCCATGCCTCACCTCTCGTCTCCGAAGGAGACTCCGTTTATTTAAGCAGGAAATACAGAATTTTCTGCGATTTTTACTGTAAAAATGGTCAAAATACATTAAGAACCAAACCAAAATCATAGTCCAGTGGACAAATATTAATACTTGTGTTATTTTATTATTTCGTTTCTTTTTCCTCTCATGATGACAGGGGAGGCACAGCCTCACCTGCCTCCCCTGTCTGCAGGTCACTGGTTCCACACACACACACACACACACACACACACACACACACACACACACACACACACACACACACACACACACACACACACACACACACACACACACACACACACACACACACACACACACACACACACACACACTTCAAAGTTTGTGAAACCCCCAGACATGGTGACTGTTTTTGTGAAAAACATTAAAATAACCTTATTAAACATGCATCCAAATCCTAATTTGTAAAGCACACCTTCCAAACAATGGACACACACAAAAAGAGATATATTTTCATTATTTCATTCAACAGAGGTGGTTTATTTCACAAAAACTGAAAATGTAACATGTGCAATAGTATGTGAACCCTTTTATTAGTAGCTTGTGGCTCCTCCTTTCTCAGCCATTACTTCAACCAAACGTCTTCTGTAACCACTAACCAGCCTCCTGCATCTGCTTATGGGGATTTTTGCCCACTCCTCCTTGCAGAACTCAGCCAGTTGAGAGAGGTTGGAGGGACATCTGGTATGTACCAACTTCTTCAGGTCTCGCCACAACATTTCAGTTGGATTAAGGTCCGGACTTTGACTAGGCCAATCCAGAGTCCTTTGTAGTTTTGCTGGAATGCTTTGGGTCATTGTCTTGTTGCATAATCCATTTTCGTCCCAGCTTCAACTCCCTGACTGATGGCAGGAGATTCTGGTCAAGAATTTGTTGATACACCTGGGAAGACCGGAGTTCTTTTTTGAGAGCAGAGGCTTCCTTCTAGCAACCCCCCCATGAATGTCATGGCTATTAAATCTTTGTCTGATTGTAGACGCATGCACATTTGTCCCAGATGCTACCAGAGAGGTCTACAACTCTCTAGAGGTGATGTGTGGGTTGGCCTTTACCTGATTTATTGTTCTTCTGGTGCTTCTGGGTGTTTTGATGGGCGTCCAATTCTAGGCAGAGTTGCTGTCATGATGAAGGCCCTCCATTTGTAAATTATTTGTCTTACAGTGGATGGATGGAGCGGGAATCTTTTGGAGATGGTCTTATAGCCCTCCCCAGACCGATGGGCTGTCACTACCCTCTTCTTCATGTGCTCGGATATCTCCTTTGCTCTCGGCATTGTTGATTTGTATGGGACCACAGTGGTTTGGTTGGTTTCCTCTCTCTTTTAATTAGTGCAGGCCAAACACTTTACCAAGGATGTCTCATTTCATTGGTCTGCTTAAATGATTAGATGTATAATGATTAAATGATTGGATGTATGTTGTGAAATAAAGTAATTTCCCCCTGGGATTATTAAAGTATTTCTGATTGATTCTGATGATTAATTAAGCACCCAAATGTGTTTGACCTGAGTCTGTTACCTTCTTGACTTAACCAATGCAGCTGGGGGTTCAAATACTTTTGCACATACACTAATTCCATGTTTCATGTAGTTTTTGGGCGACTTAAACAAGTCACACTAAACAAGTACATGCAATTGATAAACATATATCTGACATTTCATACATAAACACTGGTGATGATGAAATAAGTTAATCATGGTAAAACAACAGAAACATCTAAACTGCTCGAGGGGTTCACATACTTTCAAGCAGTACTGTATAAACGCGCGCTGTGTCGCACTTTGCTGTTACTTGTGTATATTATGGGATGTATATCCTGGCTCCGCGTCTAAATTAGCTGTTACGTGTGGATATTATGGGATGTATTTCCTGGCTCCGTGTCGCACTTCGCCGCTACGTGTGGATATTATGGGATGTATTTCCCGGCTGTCCAAAGGTAAAGGGTTGGAACTCACCGCGAACAGGATGTTGAAGGAGGTGAAGGTGCGTTTGAGGCAGAGGTTGAGCGCCCTCATCGTGACTGTTGAAGTGGAGGAAGCGACTTGAGCTCGGTCTCAACGTTGGTTCCGCTTTACGTTCTGCTGGGAACGAGGGCGGAGGGGCGGGGCTTCTGCTGCTGTTCCCGTCAGTGACGTCACGGGCCGGACCCTCGGGCCAAATATGGCATCATGACTTCCGGGAACCGCTTCCGGGGCTGCCAGGGGGGCGTGGCATCCAATTAAAGGGGCCAACGGAGAAGCGTCCGATGCAGTAGGAGACGGGATCTGATGGAGGATACGAGAGGGAAACGGTCAAACTTAATTTCAGGTCAAATCATTGTTTTGGATGATTTCATAATTCAAGAGCTCTTTTTGAACTAAATCTTTCACAATCAAGAGTTCTTTCTTAAATCCAAGATTGTGGTGTTAACACACATTTCTAAATGCATTTTTTTATTAACTGAATTTAAAATGTATACAGTGGTACTTTGACTTACGAGTTTAATTTGTTCCGTGACAGAGCTCGTTATTCAATCTGCTCGTATAGCAAATACATTTTCCCCATTGAAATTAATTGAAATGCCATTAATCCGTTCCAGCCCCAAAAAAAACACCCCGATTATTTTGTTACGTGTTTTTAAATAAGAAAATGTATTTATAAATAACAAATATTGTATAAAACATAATAAAACACAATAAAAGACAATGTGTAGATCATTGTTGCCTTCTCGCAGATGATACCCTCCGTCACACTATCTCCTGTGAGCTGCTTCTCCGTCAACCACATCAACAGCAGATTCTCCATCTTTTCATGGACAGCGGTCCGCAGCTTAGACATTATTTTAACGCTCTTCGCTGGCGTAGTAGCCTTTATCGTCTCCTTCTGCTTCAGTATGGCACATATCGCAGAAGTACTACACTCGTACTGCCTCGCCAATTCCATCACACGCACAACTCGCTCATGTTTTTCTATGATTTTTGCGCATCAAGTCAATAACATCATCTGTTTCTTCTTCTCAGGCTTTTTTTTTTGGACCCATGGTTCAAAAAAAAAAATGGCAAAATAACTACAAAAAGCACAAAACGCGAGCACAAAACACAAAAGAGATGCTTCCACTCTCAGGTAACCACGTGAAGTGAAGGAGTGAGATGCGGGATGCTGGCCGCATTCGCTCGCCAAGCCAACCAGCGGCGGCACCTGAAGCTCGCTCCTCCTAACTCATATTTTTGCTCGCAAATCAATACAAGAAATCGACGGAACAACGGCTCGTAACTCGGGAAACCCGATGTTAGTGCGCTCGTAACTCAAGGTACCACTGTACCTTGAGTTACGTCAGGGTGAGCAAACTTTGAAGCCCCCAAACAGGGACCCTTTGCATATTGTTATAGAAGGTGCCATGGTGGATTGGTGTGCACTTCTTTCTTTGTTTTTGGTTGTTAATTCCAGTTATTGTGATTCTACTCTGATTATATACACATGGTGGACGAGACGCTAAACATCTGGGACTCAACAACATTGGATTTATGTCCCAATTTGCCTCATCCGTGGATTTACTGGAAATTTTGGTCAAAGATGCTCTGGCCCTTGGCCAAGCAATGAAGGGGAGACAGAGAGGCTCTGCTTCACCCTTTGAAGCCTCCAAACCAGGACGACTGGTCAGTGTAGGTATCACACACCTCTACTGGGAATACTCCTCTCAAATGTCTGTGCAGTGCCAGCACGTCAGGACCAAGTGCTTCACTTGCCTGCCAGCTGCACCAGAGGGTGGAGCTGGAGGGAGCGAGCGAACATGGAAAGGTAGAACAGGTCATAACTGTCACTGTTGTGAGTGAAACAGCTGTCTGTACTGACATGGACGACCTGTCCTGATAACCAAACAATGCAGAGAGGGTCACTATAAGCCACCCCATGCCGCAGTAGCTTCAAGGAGAGAACTGTTATAAACATATAAGCGAGTGGTAGAATAGACCACAGGAAACGCAACTGGAATATGTATTCCAATCCCAGCCCAGCTACCTCAGGAAGTGCTGCGATCTGTTGCAGTACATGAAAAAGGAACAGAGCGGTAATAGCTGCCACAGATTTCGATGCTCACCAATGGTGAGCATCGTAGAGCATTGGTTAGAGAGTAGATTTGGCCAATGGGGAATTTGGCTGACCAAGATAGCAGTGATGGCAGGAATAGGATTTGTAATAGTTAGCATAAACTTCTGCTGTCTCATCCCATTATTAAGGTCCTGTAAAAGCATAATGATAGTTGCCTAAGTAGGCGTCCAGGCGGCTGTGTAACAGAATACAAAAAACACATTAGGCCGGACCAGCGTGTGCTAGCTCATCCGGTGGCTGGCCAACTGGGACATTATGTCACGCCAGAAGGTATGCCATGCAACAGCCACGGGGGACCCTTCCACTTCCCCAATAAGAACCCTGACAGCATGTGGCCGTTTGGACCCAATGTGGAGGCTACATGCATACCGTATGGACAGAGGGTCCACATGAGGAGTACTCTCCCTGCCGGATGAGGACTGTTTCCCTTACCCCTGACACTGGTTACATCCCACAACCAGGACTAATTTTGTGTTATTGAGAAGTATGACCCTTTCACCCACTCCCATACTTACACTTACGCAGGCATGGCCCCACAAGTACACCTGCTGTGTTAGTGTGTTGGTGTGTAGGCATGATGTTATGTTGGTGTGTAGGTGCGTGGGTGTGTTGGTATGTAGATGTGTTTGTGTGTCGATGTGATGCTGTTAGTGTGTTGTATGCTGGTGTGTTGGTGTGTAGGTGTGTATGTGTGTTGGTGTGTTGGTGTGTAGGTGTGTAGGTGGGTTGGTGTATCAGTGTGTTGTTGGATTGTTGTGCTGTGTTTTTGTGTAGCTGGGTAGGCGTGTTGTTGTGTGGTTGTGCTGGTGTGTAGGTGTATTGTTGTGTTGTTGTTGTGTAGGTGTGTCGGTGTGATGCCATGTTGGTTGGAGGTTTGTTGGTGTGTTAGTGTGTATGTGTGTTGTTGTGCAGGTGTGTAGGTGTGTAGGTGTGTTGTTGTGTTATTGTGGTGTTTTGTTGGAGTGTAGGTGTGTAGGTGTGTTGTTATAGGTTTGGGTTGGTGTGTTGTTGTGTTGTGTTTTTGTGTAGCTGGGAAGGTGTGTTGTTGTGTGATTGTGTTGGTGTGTAGGTGTATTGTTGTGTTGTTGTTGTGTAGGTGTGTCGGTGTGATGCTGTGTTGGTTGTAGGTTTGTTGTGTGTTAGTGTGTATGTGTGTTGTTGTGTAGGTGTGTAGGTGTGTTGTTGTGTTATTGTGGTGTTTGTTGGAGTGTAGGTGTGTTGTTGTGTTGTTGTGTTGTTGTGTTGGTGTGTGGGAGTGTAGGTGTGTTTTTGTGTGTCGTGTAGGTCGTGTAGGTGTGTAGGTCTGTTTTTGTGTGTCGTGTAGGTGTGTTGTTGTGTTGATGTGTTGGTCTGTTGGTGTCTCATTGTTTTTGTGTGTAGGTGTGTTGTTGTGTTGTTGTGTAGTTGCGTTGCTGTGTTGGTGTGTAGGTGTGTTGTTGTGTGTGGTGGAAGTCGTGTAGGTGTGTAGGTGTGTTGGTGTGTAGGTGTGTTGGTGTGTAGGTGTGTTGTTGTGTGTTGTGTAGGTGTGTAGGTGTGCACGGGTGTGTTGTCGTGTTGTTGTGTTGGTGTATGGGATTGTAAGTGTGTGGGAGTGTATGTGTGTTTTGTGTGTCGTGTAGGATGTGAAGGGGTGTAAGTCTGTTTTTGTGTGTCATGTAGGTCGTGTAGGTGTATTGTTGTGTTGATGTGTTGGTCTGTTGGTGTGTTGTTGTGTTGTTGTGTTGGTGTGTAGGTGTGTTGTTGTGTGTCGTGTAGGAGTGTTGTTGTGTTGTTGTGTTTGTGTGTAGGTGTGTTGTTGTGTTGTTGTGTAGTTGTGTTGCTGTGTTGGTGTGTTGTTGTACTGTTGTGTTTTGTGTTTTGTGTTGGTGTGTAGGTGTGTTGTTGTGTGTGGTGGAGGTCGTGTAGGTGTGTAGGTGTGTTGGTGTGTAGGTGTGTTGTTGTTTTGTTGTGTTGGTGTGTTGTAGTGTTGGTGTGTTGTTGTGTGTTGTGTAGGTGTGTAGGTGTGCACGGGTGTGTTGTCGTGTTGTTGTGTTGGTGTGTGGGATTGTAAGTGTGTAGGTGTGTATTTGTGTTGGTGTGTGGGAGTGTATGTGTGTTTTTGTGTGTCGTGTAGGATGTGAAGGTGTGTAGGTCTGTTTTTGTGTGTCATGTAGGTCGTGTAGGTGTGTTGTTGTGTTGATGTGTTGGTCTGTTGGTGTGTTGTTGTGTTGTTGTGTTGGTGTGTAGGTGTGTTGTTGTGTGTCGTGTAGGAGTGTTGTTGTGTTGTTGTGTTTGTGTGTAGGTGTGTTGTTGTGTTTTGTGTTGGTGTGTTGTTGTGTTGTTGTGTTAGTGTGTAAGTGTGTTGTGTTGTTGGGTTGTTGTGTAGGTGTAGCACACACCTACACAACAACCCAACAACACAACACACGTCGTGTAGGTGTGTTGTTGTGTTGATGTGTTGTTGTGTAGGTGTGTTGTTGTGTTGTTGTTGTATTGTTGTGTAGGTGTGTTGTTGTATTGTTGTGTTGTTGTGTTGGTGTGTTGTTTTGTTGTGGTGTAGGTATGTTGTTGTGTAGGTGTGTTGTTGTATTGTGTTGTTGTGTAGAGGTGTTGTTGTGTGGGTGTGGTCATGCGACACGTTTTAAATTAACTTTGATTAAATAGCGACTTGATGTCAATGCTGACGTCAGTGTCTATCCACCTCCACCAACAGTGAAAGGAAGTAGTAGTTGTGATTTAACAGAAGAAGAGTTAATTTCAAACATGGCTGCCTCTAAACTTGTTTTCATTTTGGGATCAATGTCCTAGTTTCTACAATATTTAAACATGTTCAATAATAATATTAATATTAATATCTGAGAAGAGACGAATGAAGGAGAGAACTGGAGCGTGTTGGAAACACACACACACACACACACACACACACACACACACACACACTGGAGGTAGAATCCAATCAGAACGATTGATGAGGACGGTTGATGCAAGTGATAGATGCTGCCTGGTTTCTATGTACTCTGCAGATGAGCATAGAATACATACAGTATCTGTATATATATATATATATATATATATATATATATATATATATATATATATATATATATATATATATATATACGCAGTGGTACCTCGACTTACGACTGTAATTGGTTCTATAAGAACGGTCGTATGTTAAAACAGTCATATGTCGAAGCAATTTTTCCCATATGAATGATGACATCATGAAGGGTGAAAATAAACAAAATACACAAACACTGTAAATATGAAAAAAATATTCATAAGCCACAAACTTGGGGGACGGTAGCTCAGGCGGTAGAGCTGGTCGTCTAGTAATCTAAAGGTTGCTGGTTCAACCCCGGTTCAGCTCCTCCTGCTAGCATGCTGTGGTGTCCTTGAGCAAGACACTTAACCCCTAATTGCTCCTGATGGCTGCGTCCATCAGTGTTTGAATAATTGTAAGTCGCTTTGGATAAAAGCATTTGCTAAATGACTAAATGTATACTACACCCACACACTATTTGGGTCGCCTGCTGACTGACTGACTGGCTGCCGACGTGCAAACTTCCACGCTCGTATCTTGGAGCAGTTGGTCGCAAGTCGATTGAAATGTTGACGACTATCACTACTGGTATCTTGTATTAGTGGTAAGTAGATGCAGTCGTAAGTCCAGGTACCACTGTGTGTATATATATATATATATATAAACATACTGTAACACACATTGTTAAACATTGTAGCACACATTGCAACACACTCTAACATATACAGTGACATCCACAGACACACACTGTACATTTACATTTAGTCATTTGTCAGACGCTTTTATCCAAAGCGACTTACAAGGGAGAATAACATTCAAGCTACATTGCGACAGAGACATTAGTGTAACAATAAATACTGCTAGGTAGTGCTAAGTAATGTAGGTTAGGAGAGTAGGTACTCACTGAAGAGCTGGGTCTTCAAGTGCTTCTTAAAGACAGAGAGGGAGGTCCCTGCTCTGGTCATTTTTGGCAGCTCGTTCCACCAACGTGGAACTACAAATGAGAATAGCCTGGATTGCCGTGGCTGTATGGCCGGCAGAGCCAGGCGACGCTCATTTGACGAGCACGGCATCCGTGGGGCAACATGTGCTCTTACAAGAGCATTTAAGTAGGCGGGAGCATTCCCAGCAATCACTCTGTAGGCCAGCATAAGAGACTTGATGCGAGCGGCTACAGGTAACCAAGCGGCTACAGGTAACCAGTGGAGCTCGATGAGCAGCAGAGTGACATGTGCCCTCTTTGGCTGGTTGAACACCAGTCGCACCGCCGCATTCTGTATCATCTGTAGTGGCTTCACCGCACAGGCCGGCAAGCCTGTTACGAGAGCGTTGCAGTAGTCGAGACGGGACATCACCTGATTTGTAGCAGCAGTTGAGTGGCATATTGTGTCAGGTACGGCCTGACTTTTCGGATGTTGAGTAGTGCAAAGCGGCAGGACCGGGAGACGGCGGCAACATGGTCCGAGAATGTCAGTTGGTCATCAATAATGACACCAAGATTCCTTGCAGCCTTGGTAGGGACAAGAGATAGAGAGTCGATTTTAATATCAATGTTGTGATAAATACCTTGTCACACACACCACTGTAAAAACACACTGTAACACATACTGTAAGTACACACTATGCAACACACACACACACTGTAACACACACACTGCAAAACCCACATTGTAACAGACGATGTAACGCACACTGTAACACAAACACTGCAATGAACATACTGCCACACACACTGTAACACCAACACTGTACCACACACACTAACACACATTGTAACACATGCACTGTAACACTCACACTGTAACATGTTGTAACACACACTGTAACATATTGTAACACACACTGTAACACACACACTACCACACTGTAACACACACTGTAAAAGACACAAACACACTGTAACACACTGTAACACACACTGTAACGCACACACTGTAACAGACAATGCAACAGACACACTGTAAGACTCACACGAACACACACTGTAACACAATGTAACACACTCTGTAACACACTGTAAAACACACGAACAGACAGTAACACACACTGTAACACACAAACTGTAACAGACAATGCAACAGACACACTGTAACACTCACACAAACACACACTGTCACACACACATTGCCACACTGTTACACAATGTAACACACACTGTAACACACACTGTAAAACACACTCCCACACTGTAACACACACTGTAACACACACACTGTAATACACACTGTAAAACACACTACCACACTGTAACACACACTGTAAAAGATTCTAACAAACACTGTAACACACACTGTAACACACTGTAACACACACTGTAACACACTGTAACACACACTGTAATACACTGTAACATACACTGTAACATACACTGTAAAAGATTCTAACAAACACTGTAACACACACTGTAACACACCGTAACACACACTGTAACACACCGTAACACACACTGTAACACACTGTAACACACACTGTAACACACACACTGCCACACTGTAACACCATGTAACACACACTGTAACACACTGTAACACACACTGTTACACACACACTGTAACACACACTGTGATACACTGTAAGATACACTGTAATATACTGTAAGATACACTGTAACACACACTGTAACACACACTGTAATACACTGTAAGATACACTGTAACACACCCTGTAAAATATTCTAACAAATACTGTAACACACAATGTAACACACTGTAACACACATGCACCGTAACACACTCTAACACACACTGTAACACACAATGTAACACATGCTAACACACACTGTAAGACACTGTAACACACCTGCACCGTAACACACTCTAACACACACACTGTAACACACACTGTAACACACATGGAACGTAACACACTCTAACACACACACTGTAACACACAATGAGTGGTGTCAGGCGTTGACAGATGCTGGCGATGCGTTTCAGGAGCCGATCTGAGGTTCACTGACACAGATACTAATGAGGTGGCTTCAGGCTGCCATGACAATGCTATGGCTACCCACACACACAGTACTGTGTGTACTGTCATGTCTGTATCATGTGTACTGTATGTTCAGTCTGTGCTGTGCTATATACTGCACTAACTGTGTGTGCTTCACTGTTTGAACTGTGTGTACTGTACTGTGTGTACTGTACAGTGTGTACTGTGTTTTCATGTTTGCTTGAGTATGTATGTCTGTATGTATGTATGTATGAGAAACAGGAAGTTGATCTGGTTCCTCTAGATGTGTCATGACAGCGGCTGCCAGCAGGAGGAGCCATAATACACAACTCTATGCAAGTGATATCAATTCATTTATTACACACACACACACACACACACACACACACACACTGACATACAGTAACAAACACACACTGGAATGCACAGTCACACACACAAAAACACATACAGTAGCACAAACACAGATACACACAGTAACACACACACACACACACACACACACACACACACACACACACACACACACACACACACACACACAGTAACAAACACAGTAACACACACAGTAACACACACACAATAACACACTGTAAACATACAGTAACACACACACTGACACACAGTAACACACATAGTAACATACACTGACATGCACACTAGGAAGCACACACACACTGACACACACTGTAACACACACAGCAACACGCACACACTAACACACACACACACACACACACACACACACACACACACACTAACACACAGAAAAACACAGTAACACACAATGACACACACTAAAAAACACAGTAGCACACACACACTGACACACACAGTGACACACTGTAACACACACAAATTCAGACACACAGTAACACAGTAACACACTTACACACACAGTAACAAACACACACTGACACACACAGTAACAGACACTCATATGCGCACTAATACACACAGTAACAAACACATTGACACACAGAAAACACACACACACTCACACACACGGTAACACACACATTAACACACACACACGCACACAATGACACACGCGGTAACACACACACTGACACACACGGTAACACACACTGTAACACACACACAGTAACACACACACACACACACACACACACAGTAACACACACACAGATACACACAGTAACACACACACACAGATACACACAGTAACACACACACAGTAATACACAGAGAAACACAGTAACACACACAATGACACACACTAAAAGCACAGTAACACACACAGTAACACACACACTGACACACTGTAACACACACAGTAACACACACAAATTGACACACACAGTAACACAGTAACACACTTACATGCACAGTAACACACACAGTAACACACAGTAACAAACACACACTGACATACACAGTAACAGACACTGATATGTGCACTAATACACACAGTAACAAACACATTGACACACAGAAAACACACACACACACACGGTAACACACACAGTAACACACACACACGCGGTAACACACACAGTAACACACACACAGATACACACACACAGTAATACACAGAGAAACACAGTAACACACACACAATGGCACACACACTGACACACAGTAACACACACTGTAACACAGTAATACACACACACTGACACACACAGTAACAAACACACTGACACACACAGTAACAGACACTGATATGTGCACTAACACACAGTAACAAACACATTGACACACAGAAAACACACACACGCACACAATGACACACACACAGATACACACACAGATACACACACAGTAAAATTTACATTGATCAGACGCTTTTATCCAAAGCGACTTACAATTGTTCAAACAGCGACGGACGCAGCCATCAGGAGCAATGAGGGGTTAAGTGTCTTGCTCAAGGACACTACAGCATGCTAGCAGGAGGAGCCTGGGATCCAACCAGCAACCTATACATGACTAGACCACCAGCTCTACCTCCTGAGATACCGTCCCATGTAACACACACACTGATACAATAGAGGGATGAGGAGGAAAGATGATGGTTGAGAGGAAGGGTGACAGATGGACGATGGAGGAATAGAGGAGGGATGATTGAGGTAGAGAGGAGGGATGGTGGAGGTAGAGGGTGGATGATGGAGGAATGATGGAGGTAAAGAGGAATGATTGAGGTAGATAGGAGGGATGACGGAAGGATGATGGAGGTAGAGAGGAGAGATGATGGAGGGATGACAAGGGTAGAGGATAGATAATAAAGGTAGAAAGGAGGGATGATGGAGGTAGAGAGGAGGGATTATGGAGGTAGAGAGTAGGGAGAGTGGAGGGGTGACAGAGGTGGAGCAGAGGGATAATGGAAGTAGAAAGGAAACATGATGTAGGTAGAGAGGAGGGGTGATGGAGGTAGAGAGGAGAGAGCGGGGAATGGTGGAGGGGTGAAGAGAAAGGGAGGGATGGATGAAGGAGAGAAGGGAAGGAGTGGTGGATGGAGGTATAGAGGAGGAAGGATGGTGGTAGAGAAGAGAGGTGTCGTAGGGATGATGGTGTTAGAGAGGAAAGATGATGGAGCTAGAGAGTAGGTAGAGAGGAGGGATGATGGAGGTCGAGAGCAGGTAGAGAGGAGGGATGATGGAGGTAGAGAGCAGGTAGACAGGAGGGATTATGGAGGAATGATGGAGGTATAGAGGAGAGATGATGGAGGGATGATGGAGGTAGAAAAGAGGGATGATGGAGGTGGGGGTGACGGAAGGATGATGGAGATAGAGAGGGGAGATGATGGAGGGATGCAAGAGGGGGATTGGGGGAGAGGAAGAGAGAGCGAGAAAGAGAGGGAGAGAGAGAGCTAGAGACTGGGAGAGAGGGAGAGAGCGAGAGAGGGAGACAGAAAGAGAGGGAGAGGGAGAGAGGGAGACAGAAAGAGAGGGAGACAGAAAGAGAGGGAGAGGGAGAGAGGGAGACAGAAAGAGAGGGAGACAGAAAGAGAGGGAGACAGAAAGAGAGGGAGACAGAAAGAGAGGGAGACAGAAAGAGAGGGAGACAGAAAGAGAGGGAGAGAGAAAGAGAGGGAGACAGAAAGAGAGGGAGACAGAAAGAGAGGGAGACAGAAAGAGAGGGAGACAGAAAGAGAGGGAGACAGAAAGAGAGGGAGACAGAAAGAGAGGGAGACAGGGAGAGAGGGAGACAGAAAGAGAGGGAGACAGAAAGAGAGGGAGACAGAAAGAGAGGGAGACAGAAAGAGAGGGAGACAGAAAGAGAGGGAGACAGGGAGAGAGGGAGACAGGGAGAGAGGGAGACAGAAAGAGAGGGAGACAGAAAGAGAGGGAGACAGAAAGAGAGGGAGACAGAAAGAGAGGGAGACAGAAAGAGAGGGAGACAGAAAGAGAGGGAGACAGAAAGAGAGGGAGACAGAAAGAGAGGGAGACAGAAAGAGAGGGAGACAGAAAGAGAGGGAGACAGGGAGAGAGGGAGACAGGGAGAGAGGGGCGGAGAGAGAGAGACTGTCTCGCGCAGCTGTGTCTTCCCGCCTCTCACAAAGCGCCTCGCGCTGCTTGGACTTGGCAGATGCACGCGGAGAGCGCGAGACTTTTCCCGCCGCAGAACGGAACCGAACCGTGACGTCACGAAGCTCCGGGACGTTTAACGGACCGTTCCGCTGTTCCCGTTTGGCGGTTCTGTTTGTTCCGGTTTGACGGTTCCGCTGGATCCGCTGGATTCTACGTCATTTCAGCGGGAGAACTTGGTGCTGATGAGACCATTTAACGGAAACTGGAGCTGCGCGGAGAGGGTGGTACAGTGACTATTACTGGATGGATTCACATTCAATACGATTTAATACCTATATGTAATATGTATATTTAATATCTATATGTAATATTTATATGTAATATGTATATTTAATATCTATATTTAATATTTATATGTAATATGTATATTTAATACCTATATGTAATATCTATATTTAATATTTATATGTAATATCTATATTTAATATCTATCTGTAATATGTATATTTAATATTAATATTTAATAACTATAGATCATATTAATATTTAATATATATAGGTAATATCTATATTTAATATTCATACGTAAAAATAATTTTTAATATTTATATGTAATATTTATGTGTAATATTCATATTTATATTAATTACTGTGTCGCTGAGCTGCTCCGTGGCGGGGGGAGTTTTGGGGTTTGGGTCAAAGGTTAAAATCCAGATTTCTATCTATCTATCTATCTATCTATCTATCTATCTATCTATCTGTCTATCTATCTATCTATCTATCTATCTATCTATCTATCTATCTATCTATCTATCTATCTGTCTATCTATCTATCTATCTATCTATCTGTCTATCTATCTATCTATCTATCTATCTATCTATCTATCTATCTATCTATCTATCTATCTATCTATCTATCTATCTATCTATCTATCTATCTATCTATCTATCTATCTATCTATCTATCTATCTATCTATCTATCTATCTTAATTAGGATAAATATTATTTATTCCTTTCTTATTGTAAATGGCGTGGTAGAGGGATGGAGTGATAGAGAGGTGACAGACGGGGTGATGGAGGGATGGAGCGATTGAGGGAGGGATAGTGGGATAGAGGGAGGGATAGAGGGAAAGAGGGAGGGATGCTGCGTCTGGTTTCCATCCTCTGATCTCACTCCAGAGTTCAGAAAAACACAGAGTTTATCCTGAGAGATTCATCTTGACCAGGGACCAGGGACCAGGGACCAGGGCCCAGAACCCTTTCGTGGGTCAGTCCATGCTCTTCTGATCTTCAGGTTTAAACGTGGACTGTGTTGAGCTCCAGTAACCTGGACCTGGTCCCACGTAGACACCTTGTGTCCTGGACCCTGACCAGGATTCTATCGTCGCTACCTCCAGCGGACAGGACGCGAGGACATCAGTCCCAGGACAATGAGGAACGGTCGCCGTCTGTCGGACCAGTGGGCGGACGCCGTGGTGGTCCGGCCCCGGACCGGCGAGCACCACCTTGCTGTCCACCGTCGCCTGGTCCTGGCCTTCGCGCTGTCCATCCTGACCCTCATTGTGGTGACGACGGTAGCGGTCTTGCTCAGCGTGCGCTCAGAGGACTGCAACGCCACCCAGGGGTCCACTGCCGCCGGGGGAGCAGGCAGGTCCAACGGGAGCCGGGGGGACCGGGTTGACGAGGACGAGGCTCACCAGCCCTGGAAGAGATCCCGGCTGCCCGGGACCCTTAGGCCTCGGCACTATGACCTGGACCTCAGCGTTCACATGGAAAATTTTACCTTCAATGGAGACGTCAGCGTCGAGCTGGAGTGTCTCAACGCCACCAGATACATTGTGCTGCACGCCGACCGCCTGGACGTACGTACCCATGAGCAAGGCACTACACTGCAGGAATGGGGTTCTATTCTCCAGAAGCCTTTTATCTGGAAACAGCCCCCAGGAAGCCCTTTCAGGGGGTCCTTCCAGGGGGTCCTTCCAGAGGGTCCATGGGGTCCACAGGGAAATCATTGCTCAGTGGTTTTGACCATCAACAGTAGGAGCCAGTCTCGGACAGTAGGAGCTAGGAGACAGTCTAGGGGTTAGGAGACAGTCGAGAGGTCAGGAGACAGTCCAGGGGTGAGGAGACAATCTATGAGCTAGGAGACAGTCTAGGGGTTAGGAGACAGCCGAGAGGTCAGAGGCAGGCCAGGGGTGAGGAGACAGGCTATGAGCTAGAAGACAGTCTAGGGGTTAGGAGAGAGATTAGAAGACAATCTAGGAGATAGTAGACAGTCTAGGGGTTAGAAGACAGTCTATGAGTAAGGAGACAGTTAAGGGGTTAGGAGACAGTCTAGGGGTTAGGGGAGTTTAGAGATTAGAAGACAATCTAGGAGATAGGAGACAGTCTAGGGGTTAAAAGGCAGTCTAGGAGTTCAAAGACAGTCTATCGGTTAGGCGACAGTTTAGGAGCAAGGAGACAGCCTAGGAGCAAGGAGACAGTCTAGGGGGTAGAAGGCAATGTAGGAGCTAGAAGACAGTCTAGGGGTTAGGAGACAGTTTAGTAGCAAGGAAACAATCTAGATGCTAGGAGACAGTCTCAAGGTGGGAATCACTGCTCTAAAATATAGTGAATGAATTAGCATATATTGCTAATGTATTAGCATATGTTGTGATCTCCATCATTATCTTATAAAACTATGAATATTACAACAGTAAACCATGACACTCTGTAGGGTCCATTCATGTGTCCATGCAGATTCATTCAGTGTCCATGCAGGTTCATTCATGTGTTCATGCAGATCCATTCATGTGTGCATGCAGGTCAATTCATGTGTCCATGCAGATCAATTCATGTGTCCATGCAGATCCATTCATGTGTTCATGCAGGTCCATTCATGTGTTCATGCAGGTCCATTCATGTGTCCATGCAGATCGAGTCATGTGTTCATGCAGATCCATTCATGTGTCCATGCAGATCAATTCATGTGTCCATGCAGGTCCATATATGTGTCCATGCAGGACCATTCATGTGTCCATGCAGGTCAATTCATGTGTGCATGCAGATCCATTCATGTGTCCATGCAGGTCCATTAATGTGTTCATGCAAATCCATTCATGTGTCCATGCAGGTCAATTCATGTGTCCATGCAGGTCAATTCATGTGTCCATGCAGATCCATTCATGTGTTCATGCAGGTCCATTCATGTGTTCATGCAGGTCCATTCATGTGTCCATGCAGATCAAGTCATGTGTCCATGCAGATCCATTCATGTGTCCATGCAGATCCAATCATGTGTTCATGCAGATCCATTCATGTGTCCATGCAGATCCAATCATGTGTTCATGCAGATCCATTCATGTGTCCATGGAGGTTAATTCATGTGTTCATACAGATTCATTCATGCATTTGGGTGCAGTGAACACATGTTTCCTGTGTTTATTCGGAGCTTCCTCTAATGTGACTAATTAACTGTCAAAGCTGCAGCTTCACCACAATGAGAACCCGGGGCGGTTGCGGTGGGGGTGGGGGGCTGGAGCCCAGGGGGAGGTGGTTGGGGGGGTGGGGGGCTTCTGGTAGAATTGTACAATACAACAACAACTATAAATCACTTAACACACCACAAAATACATTGTTTAATACACTGTTACTACATTGTTTACTACAAGTTACTACACTGTTTATACACATTTACTACACTGTTACTAAACTGTTTATAGACATTTACTACACCACGACTACACAGTTTATACACACTACTACACGTTTACTGCACCATTAATACACTGTTTACTACACTGTTACTACATTGTTTATACACTGTTACTACAACATTACTACACTGTTTACTACATCATTACTAGACTGTTACTACACCATTACTACATTGTTTACTACACCCTTACTACACTGTTTATTACACCATCACTACACTGTTTATACACTGTTACTACATTGTTTATACACTGTTACTACAACATTACTACACTGTTTACTACATCATTACTAGACTGTTACTACACCATTACTACATTGTTTACTACACCCTTACTACACTGTTTATTACACCATCACTACACTGTTTATACACTGTTACTACATAATAACTACGCTGTTTACTACACTATTTACTTGACACTCTTGCTCTCGCCCCCCGCTCCTCCAGGTGACCTCAGTGTCTGTCAGCTCAGATAGCTCCACCTCCCGGCGCTCAGGGGGCGGGCTTCTGCGTCTGCACCGTCACTTCCTGTTTCCCTACAATCAAATGCTGGTGGTGGTGCTGCACCGCGAACTGCGGCCAATCAGAGCTTACCGCCTGAACGTCAGCTTCCAGGGGGTGATCGAAGATGAGCTGCTGGGCTTCTACAGGAGCTCATACACCCTGGAGAGAGAGAGGAGGTGCACACACACTACTACACACACGCACACTCACACACACCTATTGAAATGACCTAAGAGTCTTATGTTGCTGTGGAATCAATCATAAAATCTGATTTTGCTATGGAAACTATCTAAGAGTCTCATGTTGCCACGGAAACCATCTCAGTCTCATGTTACTATGGAAATGATCTAAGAGTCTCATGTTGCTGTGGAAACAATCTCAGAGTCTTGTGTTACTATGGAAACCATACCAGAGTCTCATGTTACTATGGCTACGATCTCTCAGTCTTATGTTACCATGGAAACAATCTCAGAGTCTCATGTTGCTATGGCTACGATCTCTAAGTCTTATGTTACCATGGAAACAATCTCAGAGTCTCATGTTGCTATGGCAATGATCTAAGGGAGTCTTAACTTCATGAGGAAGCTCCCGTTATATATTTAATTTGAGACATATGTAAGACATGTGTATGTTTGTCACAGTGTGTAACAGTGTGTGCAACAGTGTGTGCAACAGTGTGTGTGTTACAGAGTGTGTGTTTTACAGTGTGTGTTACAGTGTGTGCAACAGTGTGTGCAACAGTGTGTGTGTGTTACAGAGTGTGTGTTTTACAGTGTGTGTTACATTGTGTGTTACAGTGTGTGCAACAGTGTGTGCAACAGTGTGTGTGTTACAGAGTGTGTGTTTTACAGTGTGTGTTACAGTGTGTGTTACAGTGTGTGAAATAGTGTGTGCAACAGTGTGTGTGTTATTGTGTGTGTTACAGAGTGTGTTACTG
>NC_137208.1:255384-260384 GCF_960531495.2 Zeus faber
TTTGTGTCAGGACATCTTTAACCTGACATAAACATCTAGAACCTGAAACAAACATGTAGAACCTGACACAAATATCAAGACCCTGACACAAGCATCTTTAACCTGACACAAACATCTAGAACCTGACACAAACATCTAGAACCTGACACAAACATCTTTATCCTGACATAAACATTGGGAACATGAGACAAACATCTAGAACCTGATAAGAACATCTTTGAGCTGATACAAACATCTAGAACCTGACACAAACATCGACATTCTGACACAAATATCTAGAACCTGACACAGGCATCTTTAACCTGACATAAACATCTAGAATCTGATACAAACATCTTTCAGTTGACACAAACATCCTAAATCTGACAGAAACCTCTAGAACCTGACACAAACTTCGAGGACCTGACACAAACATCTAGAACCTGAAACAAACATGTAGAACCTGACACAAATATCAAGACCCTGACACAAGCATCTTTAACCTGACACAAACATCTAGAACCTGACACAAACATCTAGAACCTGACACAAACATCTTTATCCTGACATAAACATTGGGAACATGAGACAAACATCTAGAACCTGATAAGAACATCTTTGAGCTGATACAAACATCTAGAACCTGACACAAACATCGACATTCTGACACAAATATCTAGAACCTGACACAGGCATCTTTAACCTGACATAAACATCTAGAATCTGATACAAACATCTTTCAGTTGACACAAACATCCTAAATCTGACAGAAACCTCTAGAACCTGACACAAACTTCGAGGACCTGACACAAACATCTAGAACCTGACACAAATATCAAGAACCTGACACAAACATCTAGAACCTGAAACAAATATCTAGAACCTGACACAAACATCTAGACATGTAGACATGTCGCTTAAATGTTATTCTCCCTTGTAAGTCGCTTTGGATAAAAGCGTCTGCTAAATGACTTAATGTAAATGTAAATGTAGAACCTGAAACAAATATCTAGAACCTGACAAAAACATTTCGAACCTGAAACAAACATCTCGAACCTGAAACAAACATCTTTAACCTGAAACAAACATCTAGAACCTGATACAATTATCTAAAATCTGACAAACATCTAGAACCTGACATAATTATCTAGAACCTGACACAAACATCTAGAACCTGACACAAACATCTAGAACTGGACACAAACATCTCGAACCTGACACAAACATCTAGAACCTGACACAAATATCAAGAACCTGACATAAACATCCAGAACATGACACAAACATCTGGAACCTGACACAAACATCTGGAACCTGGCACAAACATCCAGAACATGACACAAACATCTGGAACCTGACAAACATCTAGAACCTGATACAAACATCCAGAACATGACACAAACATCTGGAACCTGACACAAACATCCAGAACATGACACAAACATCTGGAACCTGACAAACATCTAGAACTGACACAAACATCTGGAACCTGACACAAACATCTGGAACCTGAAACAAACATCTAGAACCTGAAACAAACATCTAGAACCTGACAGAAACACCTAGAACATGACATAAACATCTAGAACCTGATACAAACATCCAGAACATGACATAAACATCTGGAACCTGATTCAAACATCCAGAACATGACACAAACATCTGGAACATGACATAAACATCCAGAACCTGATACAAACACCCAGAACATGACACAAACATCTGGAACCTGACACAAACATCTGGAACATGGCACAAACATCTGGAACATGACATAAACATCCAGAACCTGACATAAACATCTGTAACATGACACAAACATCTGGAACCTGACATAAACATCTGGAACCTGACACAAACATCTGGAACCTGACATAAACATCCAGAACATGACAGACTTGTAAAACCAGTAAAAGCAATAAAAAAAGACACATCAATTGCAAATCTTTTGGGTGCTGGATCATAAAAGTCTTGTAAAGTATAGCTGCACACCAGCATAGCTCCCATTTGAAGTATTTCATTTAATGCACAAAGCTCTCCCTCTGACTTCTGATACACCAGAGAATCGCCATTTGAAATACTTGTATTACAAGACCATGTAACATAATTCACCTCGTCTTAATACAAAAATAGAAATTATCACAGTTCATATCATGGATATATACAAACTTTTAAACACATACACATTTTACCAGTTATTTAGAAATACCCAGATTTGTATAGATTGGCAACATATATACCGTACACAAGGTTTAATAATAAAAATATGTAGAAAGAAATACAATTCATGTACAACCAATGTTTTGTATCACAATATAGGACACGTGCTAAATAGTGCATATATATATATATATATATATATATATATATATATATACACATATATGTACTGTGTGTATGCGTGTGTGTGTATATATATATATATATATATATATATATATATATATATATATATATATATATATACACATATATGTACTGTGTGTATGCGTGTGTGTGTATATATATATATATATATATATATATATATATATATACACACACACACACACACACACACACACACACACACACACACACACACACACACACACACACACACATACACATCCAATCTATTAGAGACGTCTCTGTCTCTTATTGAGAGTATCTATGTATCTACGACCTAGGGAGCCTCTAACACCATAAATCACTATCACCAGCAGGGAAACATGTATAGTTCTAATTTCAGATCTGACACAAGATTAACATTCACCAAAATGGCGGATGTTGAGGTCCTCATCAATAATAATGGTTTTCATTTACAAGCGGCTTTCAAGGGATCCAAGGTTGCTTTACACACACACACATACTACATACACATACACACATAGTGAGTCTTGTGACTGAAATTTGAGAATATACATGCGACATACATTCCAATTTCCTCTCGTGATCGGGAGGATCCACCCCAACCACACATTATCCCTAAAATACACATCATTTGATTGTGGGAGGAAACCGGAGCACCCCGCTGAAACCCATGCACAATGGACACCGGAAGGTCCTGGGACAGCTGGGATTTAAACCTAGGACCTTCTTGCTGTGAGGCAACAGTGATATCTAACGAGCCACCGTGCCGTTGGGGCTGAAGTGCCCAGTGTATGAATCCAGAAAAGGTCCCGTTAAGGAGCTTAGAGTTAGATTCCATTAGATTCAACTAATTGTCATTGCACAGACCACAAATACTGAGAAAACGAAACGCATTTCACATCCTAGTAACAGACAGTGAATGTCTCCCTCTTTGCGTGAATATTTTTTGGTCTCTTTCCTCACATATCTGAGAGTGGAAGTTATGTGTTTTGCCTTAGAGAAACGTGTTGCCACAGGACTCGATATGACAATTTCTGATGGTACTGTTCAGTGATGACGTTTTCAAGGGGTCTGGTGGTCTTACCATTGTTTGCCAGTCCACATGAGCATTGGCCTGTATATGACATTGAGGGTTATGTGATCCCATGTGTGATCCCATGTGGAACATGGGATCACACCTTTTATGTTGTATTGTCTACCTGTTTGAGGGTGATTGAATGAGTTCATTTTCTGTGTGAAATGGCAGTTGGTCCACATGCGTAATTTCCAGAGGGGACCAAGCTCAGAAAAGGTGATGGTGTTGGAGGGGGAGGATCTGCCCTCATCGGCATGTTACACAGATTAGGGAGTCTCTTATAGACCACTCGAGGCGGTTTGGAAAAACAGTTCTTTCGAACTGGGTCCGTCTCAATGATGTACCAATGTTATTTTATTGCACTCTCGGTCCTTGGATACAGCTCAATACTGAATAGACAAACAGTTCTGTCTTGACTTTCTTTTGGTCCCGTAGCAGTGAGGCATTCAGTTTGTGACAAACTGGAAAAATATGATGAGGAATTTTAATCCAAGTCTCTTTACACCCTCTTTTATTGGCGGTTTTCAAGCTCTTTGGTTTGGGTGTTAAATCCTCATCAGGGTTGTATATCCATCTGATTCGGTTGAACTGGGAATAGGGAGGCTTTGTTGAGAGCTGTTGGGTGATATGATTCACTGTGGAGAAGAGAGTTTCTATCCGCAGGTTTACGGTATTGGTCAGTTCTTAGGCTGTTGTTTGCTTTAATTACCAATATGTCTAGAAAGTTCATTTTATTTGCATCAGATGACAGTGAACTGCAGATGTTTGTTTTTAGAGTTAATGAAATTGTGGATTTCTTGCAGTGAAGTCTCTGGTCCAGTCCATATAAAAAACACATTGTCCAGATACCTTTTCCAACTCGAGATGTGCTGAATGGATGGATTCGCCTGGTGGCTGAAGATCACTTCTTATTCAAAGAGTCCTACATTCAAGGAGGTGAAGCTTGAAAACATTTCAGATCCCATCGCCACTCCTGAGACCTGAAGGAAGAAGTCATTGCCATACAGAAAGAAATTTGAGGCAACAACTTTTTTCATCAAATCCAATATATACTATGGACTAAAAGAAATTGGCAGCTCGGAGGCCCCCGTCAAAGGGAACATTAGTGTATAGGGATTCAATGTCCATTGTTATTACTGGCTGGGTTTCCTCAACTTGTTGTATTGACTTAATGACTTGAATAAAATCCATGGAATCCTTGGTAAATGAAGGTAGGGTTGTAGAAAAAAGCACAAAAAAGCTGAGATTTTTCTGTCGTTGATCCAATAGCTGCAATAATAAGTCTGGCTGGGGGCATATCTGTAAATGCTTTGTGAATTTTCGGCAAAATATAGAAAAGCAGAATAATGGGGGACTCAACATTGCATGGATTGGCCATGCAGCTCCTGGATTGTCGTCTGCAGGATGTATTTCCAGGAGCTTTGAAAGAACCCTTTACCCCACTGAGAATTAAGGTCTCTCAAGCTAGCCAGGATCTCCCCGCTAGCTCCCTCAGGATCTCCCCGCTAGCCCCCTCAGGATCTCCCCGCTAGCCCCCTCAGGATCTCCCCGCTAGCCCCCTCAGGATCTCCCTGCTAGCCCCCTCAGGATCGCC
>NC_137208.1:265384-285384 GCF_960531495.2 Zeus faber
TTCCTCTGCATTGAACCATCCTGGCTTGTCCTTCCTCCGGGGCCACAGCAGGAGCAGTGGGCAGCGTACGTGGACGCGCCCGGGGACCAGGTGATAAGTGTCCATCGCTGGTCACACCATGATGGGTGCATGTTTTTGAGGGGGGTCCTTACTGACGTGAGGTGGAGGAAACCCCATGTGAGCACGGGGAGAACATGCAAACTCCACCCAGAAAGGCTCCTGTTTGGGAGATAACCCACCGGAGCACGGTGCCAACAGCGCCCCAGGCGGGAATCGAACCCAGGACCTTCTTGCTGTGAGGCAGCAGTGCAATGCACTGCGCCACCGTGCCACCGTGTTCTGTTGTTTTCCTGATTGTCTTCATTTTCTGCACCTGTGAATGGGGGAATAGGTGGAGGAGGCATGAGGTGGAGTAGGTGATGAGGGATGAGGTGGAGTAGGGGATGAGGGATCGGGTGTAGGAGGGATGAGGTTGAGGAGGTGATGGAGGAATGAGGTTGAGGACGTTATGAGGGATGACGTGGAGGAGGTGATGAGGGATGAGGTGGAGGAGGTGGAAGAGGGATGCGGTGCAGGAGGGATGAGGCAGAGGAGCTGATGGAGGGATGAGGTGGAGGAGGGATGAGGTGGAGGAGTAAAGAGCTGGTGGAGGTGATGGACAGATGAGGTGGAGTTGGCGAGGATAGATGAGGTGGAGGGGGTAATGGGGGGATGAGTTGGAGGAGTTGATGAGGGATGAGGTGTAGGAGGTGGAGGAGGGATGGGTTGGAGGAGGTGATGAAGGGATCCGGTGCAGGAGGGATGAGGTAGAGGGATTGATGGAGGGATCAGGTTGAGGTGGTGATGGAGGGATGTGGTGGAGGGATTGATGGAGGGATCAGGTGGAGGTGGTGATCGAGGGATGAGGTAGAGGATGGATGATTTTGAAGAGGTGATGGAGGAATGAGGTGGAGGATGGATGAGGTGGAGGAGGTGATGGAGGGATGAGGTGGAGGAGGTGATGGAGGATGAGGTGGAGGAGTGTTGAGCTAGAGGGGGGGATGGAGGGATGAGGTGGAGGAGGTGATGAGGGATGAGGTGTAGGAGGGATGAGGTGGAGGAGGTGGAGGAAGGATGAGGTGGAGGAGGGATGAGGTGCAGGAGGGATGAGGTGGAGGAGGTGATGATGGGATTAGGTGGAGGAACGATGAGCTGGAGGATGGATGAGGTGGGGAAGGTATGAGGTGAGGAGGTAATGAAGGGATGCGGTGCAGGAGGAATGAGGCGGAGGAGCTTTTGGAGGGATGAGGTGAAGGAGGGATGAGGTTCTTTCCTTCTTCCCTTCCTTCCTTCCTGTGTCCTCAGTGTGTCCTCAGTGGGTCCTCAGTTGGTCCTCAGTGTGTCCTCAGTTGGTCCTCAGTGTGTCCTCAGTATGTCCCCAGTGGGTCCTCAGCTAGTCCTCAGTTGGTCCTCAGTGTTTCCTCAGTGTGTCCTCAGAGTGTCCTGGGTTGGTCCTCAGTTGGTCCTCAATGTGTCCTTAGTTGGTCCTAAGTGGGTCCTCAGTGTGTCCTTCGTTGGTCCTCAGTGGGTCCTCAGTGTGTTCGAAGTTGGTCCACAGTGGGTCCTCAGTGTGTCCTCAGTGGGTCCTCAGTTGGTCCTCAGTGTTTCCTCAGTTGGTCCTCAGTGTCTCCTCAGTGGGTCCTCAGTTGGTCCTCAGTTGGTCCTCAGCGTGTCCTCTGTGTGCCCTCAGTGTGTCCTCAGTACGTCCTCAGTGGGTCCTCAGTTGGTCCTCAGTGGGTCCTCAGTTAGTCCTCAGTGTTACCTCAGTGTTTCATCAGAGTGTCCTCAGAGGGTCCTCAGTGTGTCCTAGGTTGGTCCTCAGTTTGTCCTCAATGTGTTCTCGGTGGGTCCTCTGTGGGTCCTCAGTTGGTCCTCAGTTGGCCCTCAGTGTGTTCTCAGTTGGTCCTTAGTTGGTCCTCAGTGGGTCCTCAGTGGGTCCTCAGTTGGTCCTCAGTGGGTCCTCAGTTGGTCCTCAGTGGGTCCTCAGTGTGTCCTCAGTGGTTCTGACTTCAGGGTGTCATTCCTTCTCAGACCTGTTGGCGGTGCCCAAGCACCCGTACGCCGCCATGGAGAACTGGGGTCTGAGCGTCTTCGTGGAGCAGAAGATCCTCCTGGACCAGGACGAGGCCTCAGCCTCCTACAGGATGGAGCTGACCATGGTGGTGGTCCATGAGATCTGCCACCAGGTACCTGTCTGTACGCATGCTTGTCTGTCTGTCTCTGTGAGACAGACAGACTCTAAACACACAACATAACACAACTGAGCGTTCTGGGGAAAAAAAAAAAACTTTAAATATCTTAAAATAATATTGAGATGATATGAAATGATATTATTATATCATATATCATACATTCAAATATAATATTAATCTGTACTGTGCCCATCAGGGAGAAAGGGGAGGAGTGTCACTGAGGGCGGGCCGAAAATACAAACAAAGCGGGAAAAAAATGTCTACTACTATACCCCCATGTCCTTCAAATTAAACAGATCCGATTTATTCACTTGAGATTTAAAAATGGTTTATAGGATGAGATAGTACTAAAATAAAGTATTAATATATAGTACTAATATAATTAAATAGCACTTCAATAAAGTAATTATATTATAAATAGTGCTTAAATGCAGTGTTTATATGAATAAAGAGTGCTTAAATATAGTACTTATATTAATAAATAATACTTAAAAATGGTGCTTATAATAATAAATAGTACTTAAATAGCGTACTTATATGTTTTGATGGTACTTATATGAATAAAGAGTACTTAAATATAGTGCTTATATGTTTAGATGGTACTCATGTGAATAAATCGTACTTAAATATAGTACTTAAGTCAAGTCAATCACACTTTATTTATAGAGAGCATTTCATACCAGGGCAACACAATGCAATTACGAAGAAATACAAAAAAGAAAGAGGGGAGAACGTAGTTGTCAGCCGGTCATTACAAAAGAATGCGCCTGAAACAACAGCTATGACAAAAGCAACAACAAAAACAACAATAAAAGCGACTCCAACCACAGTGGCAACAACAACAACAGACGTCACAGGAACCAGAAGTGGCAGCCCTCACTAGACACTGAGCTTTCAACTGTGTGCACCATCTCATCTTAATCCAGTCACGGTGGATGGTTAAGTTTAGGTATAAGGTTAGCAGCAGCAATGACAACACCAGCAGCGACAATACCAGCAGAAACAGAAGACGGCAGCAGCAATAGTAGCAGCAACAGCAACAGGGCACAAGGGAAGACGTCACCTGAACCGGAAGTGGTAGCTCTCTCCGGAACCAGAAATCTCCTCATCCGTATTGGGTCAACGGTGTGTACCATCTCATCTCAACGAAGTAACGCACAGCAAAGACGTCACCGGAACCGGAATTGGTAGCCCTCACTGGAAACGGAAATTTCAACTGTGTGCACCATTCATCTTAATCCAGTCACGGTCCTTTTATTAGCGTCCCTAAGTTACGGGTCAAGTTTTCAATCAAACCTCGGGAGGGAGATCCTTTTGACTCTCTCTCTGAAAATACACCATTCTTATGATCCTCTAACTGTGATATCACAACAGAAACAACCACGGCAACAGAAATAGCAGCAGCAGTCACAGAAACAACAGCAACAACAGCAGCAACATCAACACTAACAGCAACAACAGCAAAACCAAACCAGGAGCAACAACAGCAACGCACACGCAAAGACCTCACCGGAACCGAAAGTGGTAGCTCTCACCGTAACCGGAAAAGTCACACACGTTAGAAATGTTAGAGATGAGATGAGTTGAGTTGAGGTACAAAGTTAGAGATATTGAAATTAGGGTTTAAGGTTAGAGATGGTTAAGTTTAGGTATAAGTTTAAGGATTGTTATGTTTAGATATAATGTTCGAGATGATTAGGTTAAGGAATAAGGTCAGAGATGGTTAAATTTAGGTATAAGGTTAGCAGCGGTAACGACAACACCAGTTAAGGTATAAGGTTAGCAGCGGCAACGACAACACCAGCAGCAATAACAACACGAGCGGCTGCTGTACCAGCAGCAACAATAGCAGCAGCAAAAACAGCAGCTACAGCAGCAGCAACAGTAGTAGCAACAGCGCACAAGCGAAGACATCACTGGAACTGGAAGTGGTAGCTCTCACAGAAACCAGAAATCTCATCTGTATTGAGTCAACAGTTCTCAACGCACAGCAAAGACGATACCGGAACCAGAACTGGCAGCCCTCACCAGACACTGAGATTTCAACTTTCTGCACCATCTCATCTTAATCCAGTCACGGTGGATGGTTAAGTTTAGGTATAAGGTTAGCAGCAGCAATGACAACACCAGCAGCGACAATACCAGCAGAAACAGTTGCAAAAATAGAAAACAGCAGCAGCAATAGTAGCAGAAACAGCAACAGCGCACAAGCGAAGCATCACCGGAACTGGAAGTGGTAGCGCTCCTGGAACCAGAAATCTCCTCATCTGTATTGAGTCACCATTGTGTACCATTTCAACAAAGTAAGGCACAGCAAACGGAAATTTCAACTGTGTGCACCATCATTGTAATCCACTCATGGTCCTTTAATTAGCGACCCTACGTTACCGGTCATGTTTTTCATTCAGACCTCAGGAGGGAGATCCTTTTGACTCTCTCTCTCCGAAAACACACCCCTCTTATGACCCTCTAACTGTGATATCACAACAGAAACAACAACAGCAGCAACAGAAATAGCAGCAGCTGCCACAAAGTACTACTTAGCAGTCAGGCTAACCCTAACCCTTACCCTAACCCTAACCCAGGCTCATTTTTTTCTATGATTTCCTTCTTAGTTTCAATGGGAGTCGTTGTCTTTTTCTTTTTCCCATTGTCCTTCTTCTTAGGACTCATCATGAAGGGTGAAAATAAACAAAATACACAACACAAACACAGTAAATATGAAGAAAATATCCATAAGCCACCAACTACGTGCACACACCATGTTGGTTGCCCGCTGACTGACTGCTGACCTGCTGCTGACTGACTGCTAACTGACTGCTGACTGGCCGCCGACTGGCCGCCGACTAACTGCTGACTGGCCGCCGACTGACTGCTGACTGACTGCTGATTGGCTGCTGACTGACTCCTGACTGACTGTTGACTGCTGACTGATTGCTGACTGACTGCTGACTGGCCGCCAACTGGCCGCTGACTAACTGCTGACTGGCCGCCGACTGACTGCTGACTGACTGCTGATTGGCTGCTGACTGACTGCGGACTGACTGTTGACTGCTGACTACTGACTGCCTGCTGACTGGCCGTCGACGGGCCAACTGCAAATTTCCAAGCTTGTATCTTGGAGCAGTCGGTCGCAAGTCGATGCAAATTTTTGCGACTATCGCAACTGGTATCTTGGATTAGTCCTAAGTAGATGCAGTCGTAAGTCGAGGTACCACTGTAATATGTTTAGATGGTACTCATGTGAACAAATAGTACTTAAATATAGTACTTATATGTTTAGATGGTACTCATGTGAATAAATTGTACTTAAATATAGTACTTATATGTTTAGATGGTACTTATGTGAATAAAGAGTACTGAAATATAGTAGTTATATGTTGAGATGGTACTTATGTGAATAAATAGTACTTAAATGTATTACGTATATGTTGAGATTGTACTTATGTGAATGAATAGTGCTTAAATATAGTACCTATATGTTTAGATGGTACTTATGTGAATGAAGAGTACTTAAATATAGTACTTATATGTTTAGATGGTACTTATGTGAATAAATAGTACTTAAATATAGTACTTATATGTTTAGTAGTAGTTATATGTTAAGATGGTACTTATGTGAATAAATAGTACTTAAATATAGTATTTATATGTTTAGTAGTAGGTATATGTTAAGATGGTACTTATGTGAATAAATAGTACTTAAATATAGTACTTATATGTTTAAATGGTACTTATGTGAATAAATAGTAGAAGAAACGATGGAATAATGGATGGAATGGGAAGAGATGAAGAGACAACTAGAATTAAAAAAGAATAACGAGCAGGAAAATGGATAAATGGAAAATTGAGAGAGACAGAAAGAGAGCAAGATGGAGAACAAGACAGAGGGGGGAGGGGGAGGACAGATGGGTGGAGGGATGGAAGGAGAGAAGGAGAGAAGCTGCTGTTTTTAACATCCTAGGTTCGATCCCCACAGTGGTTCGGCGACCTGGTCACGCCTGTGTGGTGGGAGGACGTCTGGCTGAAGGAAGGATTCGCTCACTACTTCGAATACGTTGGCACCGACTTCCTATTTCCCAAATGGAACATGGTAAGTTAGAGGAGGGAGGAGGAGGGAGGCATGAGGAGGGTGGGAGGGAGGTAGAGGGGAGGAGGTAGGTGGGAGGGGGGAGGTAGAGAGACAGGAGGAGGAAAAAATGAAGGAGGAGGGAGGAGGAGGGAGGAGGGAGGAGGAAGGAGGGAGGCAGGAGGAGGGTGGGAGGGAGGAGGGAGAGAGACGGGAGGAGGAAAAAAGGAAGGAGGAGGGAGGAGGGAGGAGGTAGGTGCAGGGCGTGGTCTAACATGGGGCCAGGCCTTGGATGCAGGTGCCGCCAAACACACTGGACAGACAGAGGAACCAGAGGAACCTCCTGGAGACCAGAGGAACCAGAGGAACCTCCTGGAGACCAGAGGAACCAGAGGAACCTTCTGGAGACCAGAGGAACGTCCTGGAAACCCGAGGAACCAGAGGAACCTTCTGGAGACCAGAGGAACGTCCTGGAGACCAGAGGAACCAGAGGAACCTCCTGGAGACCAGAGGAACCCGAGGAACCTTCTGGAGACCAGAGGAACCAGAGGAACCTTCTGGAGACCAGAGGAACGTCCTGGAGACCAGAGGAACCAGAGGAACCTTCTGGAGACCAGAGGAACCTCCTGGAAACCTGAGGAACCAGAGGAACCTTCTGGAGACCAGAGGAACCACAGGGACCTTCTGGAGAAGAGAGGAACCAGAGGAACCTTCTGGAGACCAGAGGAACCACAGGAACCTTCTGGAGACCAGAGGACCCAGAGGAACCTTCTGGAGACCAGAGGAATCTCCTGGAGACCAGAGGAACCAGCTGAAGCTCCTGGAGACCAGCGGAATGAGATGAAGCTCCTGGAAACCAGAGGAACCAGAGAAATATCCTGGAGACCAGAGGAACCTCCTGGAGACCATAGGAACCTCCTGGAGACCACAGGAACCAGAGGAACCAGAGGAACCTCCTGCAGACCAGAGGAACCAGAGGAACCCCACTGGAGACCAGAATAACCTCTTGGAGACCGGAGGAACCTCCTGGAGACCAGAGTAACCAGAGGCACCTTCTGGAGACCAGAGGAACCAGGGGAACCTCCTGGAGACCAGAGGAATCTCCTGGAGACCTGGGGAACCAGCTGAAGCTCCTGGAGACCAGAGGAACCAGATGAACCAGAGATACCTCCTGTAGACCAGAGGAAACAGATGAACAGAGGAACCTCCTGGAGACTAGAGGACCTTCGTGAAAATTGTTTTCTTTCTTTTCATCATGGTTACCCCCTGTTCCGCCTATCAGCGTGGACGTGGACTCGTCTGTGGCTCGATAATGCAGATCCTGCACACGCCCTCATGATATCGATCTGTTGCATTGTGGGAAATAATTGTTGGCGAACTGTTAGCTGTAACATACACACACACACACACACACACACACACACACACATACACACACACACACATGCGGTATGTGTGTGTGTGTATGTATGTGTGTGTGTGTGTGTGTGTGTGTGTCTTAAATGTCAGCAAACACTCTCCAGCTGGCCATATGGTCTCACACACACACACACACACACACACACACACACACACACACACACACACACATACCGCGTGTGTGTGTGTGTGCGTGTGTGTTACAGCGAACAGTTCGCCATGCTAATGCTGGGATGGTTGTGTTTAATGCCAGAGCCACATTACATGGTTTTCAAGGTGGATTTGGCAACGATTTGCCTATAGTGGTAGTCCAGGGTGGTCCAGGGTGGTTCAAGTCCAGGGTAGTCCAGGGTGGTTCAGTGTGGTCCAGGGTGGTCCAGGGTAGTAGGGGGTTAGTCCAGGGTAGTCCAGGGTGCTCCACTGTAGTCCAAGGTAGTCCAGAGTAGTCCAGGGTGGTACAGAGTAGTCCAAGGTGGTTCAGAATGGTTGAGGGTAGTCCAAGGTGGTCCAGGGTTGTAGAGGGTAGTCCAGGGTGGTCCAGGGTGGTCCAGGGTAGTAGAGGGTAGTCCAGGGTGGTCCAAGGTGGTCCAGGGTGGTAGAGGGTAGTCCAGGGTGGTCCAGGGTGTAGCAGGGTGGTCAAGGCTAATAGAGGGTAGTCCGGGGTGGTCCCTGGTGGTCCAGAGTGGTCCAGGATGGTAGAGGGTCCAGGATAGTATAGGGTGGTCCACGGTCTTCCAGGGGTTGTCCAGGGTGGCCCAGGGTGGTCCAGGGTAGAAGAAGGTGGTCCAGGGTAGTCCAGGGTGGTCCAAGGTGGTCCAGGGTGGTCCAGGATAGAACAGAGTGGTCCAGGGTGGTCCGGGATGATCCAGGGTAGTCTGGGGTCTGAGCCGGCCTGAACCAGTTGAAACTGGTCTTCCAGTGTGAACCATCCTAACCAGTCTGAAGCTGTATTCTAGTAAATCCAGGACTATATTCTGCAGTCCAGTACTGGTCCAGTACCGGTGGTTGGCTACCCTTTGCCTAGGTTTAAAATGTGTGTGTTGTTGCAGGAGAAGCAACGCTTCCTCACAGACGTTCTGCACGAGGTCATGCTATTGGATGGCTTAAGCTCCTCCCATCCCATCTCACAGGAAGTTGCTCAAGCCGCGGACATTGACCGTGTGTTCGACTGGATCGCCTACAAGAAGGTACAGACACACACACACACACACACACACACACACACACACACACACACACACACACACACACACACACACACACACACACACATAAACACATGGCAGCCTGCGAGCTAACATGCTAATGTGCTAACAGCAGCATTTCACTGGATCTTGTAGGGGGCAGCACTGATCAGGATGCTGGCTCATGTCATGGGACAAAACCTGTTCCAGAGAGGACTCAATGTAAGTACCTGCCTGTTTATCTGCCTCTCTGCCTGTCAGTCTGTCTCTCTCTTTGTGCCTCTCTGTCTGAATAAGATAAGATAAGATAAGATAAGATAAGATAAGATAAGATAAACCTTTATTAGTCCCACAACAGGGAATTTACATTGTTCCAGCAGCAAAAAGGGGACAGCAGAAAATAGAGAGCATATCAAGGTACTATAAACAATGTAAAATATATAGAAAACTTCAGAATAAAAAATCACCATAAATAGGAACCAGAATACTAAATGTATTGCACATATATTGACACATTGCACATCAGGGATTACACTTTTTTTTCTTTTTTTTCTTTTATATAAGAAATTGCACTTGGGTTTTTTCACAGTTGTGTGCATGTGTATGTGTATTCGTTATCCATCATGGATGACAGTTTAGCCATCATCCTCCTTTCTCCCACCAGCACCGGGTCCAGGGGGCCCCCCAGGACAGAACCGGCCTTCTTAAACAGTATATATATATTACATACATATATATATACATATATGTTACATATATGTTACATATATATATATATGTGTGTACGTATGTAATATATATACACTGTAACACTGTAGCACACTTAAACAGTGTAACACTGTAAAAAACAGTAACACTGAAACACACTGTAACACACTGTTTCACACTGTAACATACTGGAACATACTGTTACAAACTGGAACACACTGGAACAAACTGAAACACACACTAACACTGTAAAACACTGTAACACTGTAAAACACAGTAACACACTGTAACACTGTAAAACACCATAACACTGTTACACACTGTAAACACAATGTAATACACTGTAACACTGTAGCACACTGTAAAACACTACAAGATTCAAGATTCAAGATTCAAGATTTTTTTTTTATTTGTCACATACACATACATACTTCCATACATATATGCAGTGAAATGTAATGCAACGCACCCGGTGATAGCACACAATAAGTCCTAGGAAAAAGTACAAAAATAAAATAAAAATAAAAAGTAGAAAATTCCTTTCTAATAGACCGACTAACTGACTCCTAAAACGTAATACAGTAAGTGGAATACTTATAGAATAAGATAAAAAATATATAGAATAAAATACAATAAAAAATAAATTGAAATAAAATGGAATAGGTTGAAGGAATATGCCTATGTATATACAGATATGTGCATTTAAAGTGGCACGTGAATTAAAGTGGCATGTGAATGTGAATAGTGTGAGGTAGTGTTTGGGATAATACAGCACAGTATACAACAGTACGGCGCAGCAATACGGCATCACGAACAACCCTGAAGAGTGATACAGTATGCGGTACAGTATGCTACATACAGTACAGTAGGTAGTGGAGCCTAGTGCATGGCTCAGTTAGGACCCCTGGTGAGGTCAGCGTTGACAGTTCTGATGGCTTGAGGGAAGAAACTCCGTCTCAGTCTCTCTGTTCTCGCTGCGTGACTGCGGAGGCGCTTGCCTGACCGCAGCAGCTGAAACAGTCCGTTGTTGGGGTGATGAGGATCCTTCATGATCCTACGGGCTCTGCTACTACACCTCCTGGTGTATAACTCCTGCAAGGGGGGGAGGGTAGTTCCAGTGGTACGTTCAGCTGAACGCACCACCCTCTGCAGGGCCCGCCTGTCCTGGGCAGTACAGTTCCCAAACCAGGCAGTGATGTTGCCTGTCAGGATGCTCTCCACTGCTCCAGAGTAGAAGGACTTGAGGATCCTCACCGAGACCCGGAATTTCCTCAGCTGCCTGAGGTGGTAGAGACGCTGCCTCGCCTTTCTCACCAGAGTGTCTGTGTGAACAGTCCATGTTAAGTCCTCTGTGATGTGGACTCCCAGATATCTGAAGCTGCTCACCCTATCGACAGAAGTCCCATTAATCCACAAGGGCGCGTGCGTCCTCGATTGTGATCCACGCCTAAAGTCCACAATCAGCTCCTTGGTTTTGCTGACGTTCAGGTGGAGGCTGTTGTCCTGGCACCAGAGTGACAGGTCAGCCACCTCCTCGCGGTAGGCCTTCTCATCGCAGTCGGTGATCAGGCCCACGACCACGGTGTCGTCAGCAAACTTGATGATGGTGTTGGAGCTGGACCTGGCCACACAGTCATGTGTGTACAGGGAGTACAGTAGGGGGCTGAGGACGCAGCCCTGGGGGGATCCTGTATTCAGGGTGAGGGAGCTTGACATGTACTTCCCCACCTTGACCACCTGGGGGCGGCCTGTGAGGAAGTCCAGGATCCAGGTGCACAGCGGAGCATTCAATCCTAGCTCCATCAGCTTGACAGCCAGTCTGGTGGGAACTATGGTGTTGAAAGCTGAACTATAATCAATGAACAGCATTCTCACATAGGCCCCCTTCTGGCCATCCAGGTGCGTGAGCGTGGTGTGCAGTACCTGGGAGACCGCGTCATCCGTGGATCTGTTCTGCCGGTACGCGAACTGCAACGGGTCCAAGGTGCGGGGGAGGGAGGCGCAGATGTAATCCTTAATCAGCGTCTCGAAACACTTCATGACCACCGAGGTGAGGGCCACCGGACGGTAGTCATTCAGGCAGGTTGGAGAGGCGATCTTCGGGACAGGAACGACGGTGGACCTCTTGAAGCAGGATGGGACCACTGATTCAGCCAGGGAGATGTTGAATATTGTGGTGAACACCGGAGCTAGCTGGTTAGCACAGGTCTTCAGTACTCGCCCAGATATGCCATCTGGGCCCGCAGCTTTCCTGGTGTTCACCCGCATCAGAGCCCTCCTGACCTCGTGCACGGACACTGAGAGTGCGCGCTCGTCCCCAGCGGTGTAACTCCAATTAGCCGGCGAGCTCGCGGTGTTGCTGCCAGACTCGAACCGCGCATAAAAGGAGTTCAGTTGGTTGGCCAGGGAGGCGTCCACACTCGTGGCTGGGGAGGAGCTGCTCTTGTAGTTAGTTATTGTTCGCAGCCCCTCCCACAAGCGTCTTGTGTCCCCCCGCTCCATCTGCAGCTCCACGGTGTCTCTGTACGTCCGTTTGGCGTCCCTCACCGCCCTCCGCAGATTGTACGACGCCGCTTTGTAGTTGTCCATGTTACCAGATACAAGTCCGTCGTTGTAAGCGGCCGTGCGCGCATTCAGAGCGCAGCGGATGGATTTATCAACCCATGGTTTCTGGTTTGGAAATATCCGAACTTTCACCGTGGGAACGATTTCATCCGCGAGCGTAGCCACAAAACTCACTACAACCTCCGTAAACTCGCTGACGTCACTTGAACTCGCTTGGAACATGTCCCAGTCTACGTCAGTCAGAGCGTCCTGAAGCGCAGCCTCTGATTGGTCCGTCCACCGCTTCACTTCCCTCGTCATCACCAGATCCCGCGCGATCAGAGGCCTGTAAACAGGAAGCAGTGAGATCGCGGCGTGATCTGATTTCCCGAAAGCAGGAAGCGACACGGGCTTGTATCCGTTCTTGTAAGGAGTGTAACAATGGTGCAGAGTTCTGTCTCCCCTGGTGGCACACGTCATGTGTTGGTGGAAATTCGGCAGAACTTTTTTAAGGTTGGCCCTGTTAAAGTCCCCAGTCACCACCACAGCCGCGTCGGGATGTCTGTTCTGAAATCCGCACAACACATCGTGCAGAACCGACAGAGCTGCGTCGGTGTCCGCTTGTGGTGGGATATAAACGGCTGTAATGATGACCGTGCTGAATTCCCGGGGGAGATAAAATGGACGGCATAGTATGGTCAGCTGTTGCAGGTTCGGCGAGCAGGAGTGGGAGAGGAATTTGGTGTTGTTGGCGTTACACCAGCGGTTGTTTACCATTAGGCAGACGCCTCCACCTTTGGATTTCCCCGACTCTCCCGTTCTGTCGCCGCGGAACACGGAGAAGGCCTCGGCTGGACGTATGGCTTCATCCGGCACCAGTGGGGTCAGCCATGTTTCCGTCAGGCAGAGGACGCAACAGTTCCTCGTGTCTCGCTGGAATTGAATCCTCGCTCGAAGTTCATCCATCTTGTTCTCCAGGGACTGGACGTTAGCAAGAAGGATGCTTGGCAGAGGTGGACGGTAAGGTTGCGTCCTCATTCTGACCCGAATGCCGCCTCGTTTACCTCGGTGCTTCCTCCGTGGGCCGGCTCGTGGAACAGCGACTCCATTTTTGTTGTTGTTGCGAGTGTTCCCGCGTAGGATTTCCGCCGGCCACTCTGCTCCCACGGATAAAAAGTCCCAAAGTTGTTCGTTTAGGGAATTTTTTATATCCATGAGTGCATCGCGGCCGTATGAGTTAATTGTTGATGTTTTTCTGGCGAACATTGTGATAGAAAAAGGAAAAAAATACTAAAGAGTAAGAAAGTAACCGGAGCGCCGGCGCAGGCAATCGCTAGGGGCGGCGCCACTATCGCCACTGACGCCACACACTGTTACACACTGTTACACCATAACATACTGTAACACTGTAACACACAGTGCCACACTGTAACACTGCGACTGTCTGTTACACACTGTAACACTGTTACACACTGTAAACACACTGTAACACACTAAAACACACTGTGACACACCTTTACACACAGTTACACTGTAACACACAGTGACACACTGTAACAATGCGACTGTCTGTTACACACGGTAACACTGTTACACACTGTAAACACACTGTAACACACTTAAACACACTGTATCACACTGTAACATACTGTAACACACTGTTACACATTCTAAACACAATGTAGCAGCAGTTTATTGCAGGGTTACAGTGTTACAGTGTTACCGTGTGTTACAGTGTGTAACAGTGTCTTTACAGTGTGTTACAGTGTTACAGTTACAGTGTTACAGTGTGTTTACAGTGTGTTTCAGTGTTGCTGTGTGTTACAGTATGTTACAGTGTTTTACATTGTTATAGCATGTTACAGTGTGTTTACAGTGTCTAACAGTGTCTTAAAGTGGATTACTGTGTGTTACAGTGTGTAACAGTGTTATACACCTGCAGTGTGTTACAGTGTTACAGTATTTTGCAGTTTTACAGTGTGTTACAATGTGTCACAGTGTTACCATGTGTTACAGTTTATTGCAGGGTTACAGTGTGTTACAGTGTTAACGTGTATTACAGTATGTTACAGTGTGTGGCAGTGTGTAACAGTGTCTTCACAGTGTGTTACAGTGCTGCAGTCTGTTACAGTGTTTACAGTATGTAACAGTGTGTTACAGTCTTACAGTGTTACAGTGTGTTACAGTGTGTTTACAGTATGTAACAGTGTGTAACAGTGTGTTACAGTGCATTTTCAGTGTGTTACAGCTGTAATGTGCCACATTGTGTTTACAATGTGTACAGTGTGTTACAGTGTAAATGCACTGTAACACTGTAACACACTGAAACACGTAAACACACTTTAACACACTGTAAATGTACTGTAAAATGCCGCAGCACTGTAACACACTGTACACACTGTAACACATTTTACGTTAGTCCTTTTTCCATGTAGGCAGTGGTGACTTTGATTCCATCGCCAAAGTGTTTTTCCAATAACCTCTTAGCCTCACTGTAAAGGTAGTAAAGCCCATCCTGATTACTTGTGGTCCTATCCTTTATGCCATGCTAAAATGCACACATAAACGGTCTGAAATTCAGGGGGTTATCCTCAAATGTGGGTCTCTCTCTAGCAGGGAGTGAGGCCTGCTTTTGCTGTAAACATTAGTATGTCTGCAGTGTTGTTCTGTCTGTACATGACAGCTTGGAGGTCATCATGAGTGATATGGCTTTGATCGGATGTTACCTGTGTTGGATGATTAGATTGACATGTCACTAGTGGGTCAATGGGCTTTGATGGTTTTGGTTGTTGGTTTAAAACCCTTTCAAGTGGAACTGCACTTAATTTTCTGTTGTATGGAGGGTGACTAATCCTCCTTTCAGTTTTTGAAGAGGGCAAACTTCTATGATGTGTTCCATGGTTTGCTCCTCTCCACAAGCACACAGTGGAGTGGGGCTACTGCCCCATTTGTGAAGGCTGGCCAAGCAGGGGCCATGTCCAGTCCTGAAGCGATTGAGCGTAGACCATTGTCTCCTTGGGAGGTTGGTGCCAGGGACCTGTTGATTGGGGTCTGATACCAGATGTTTGTTTGGGACCTCTTTGGACTCCCATTCTGTTTTCCAAGCCAATTGGATGGTGAAGTCAGCTGGTGGGATGTTCTTCCAAATTGGTCGTCTAGATGGAAGTCGAGCAGTGGGTGGGTTGTAGATGTCTGCATGGATTGGTAGATGGGGAGAGTCTTTGACCTTTGATAGGACAGGGAGCCAGGGGAGTGGTGTTGAGCGGATAGTCCCGGTTATGGTTCTCATGGTTGTGTTGAGCTGGGTGTCCACATGGTGTGTGTGGGGTGACCTGGACCAGACAGGGGCGCAATATTCAGCTGCAGAGTATGCGAGAGCCAGTGCTGAGGTGCGCAGTGTGGAGGCTGCTGCCGCCCATTTTGCACCAGCGAGCTTGCAGAACAGGTTGTTCCTTGACTTAACCTTAGCTGCCATCCCTTTAAGGTGTTCCTTGAAGGAGAGGGTCCTGTCAAGGGTCACTCCCAGGTAGGTTGGATTAAAGGCATGCTTCAGCTTGAGTCCGCCCAGATAGATGTTTAGTTCTCTGGCAGATTTTGCGTTGTGGAGGTGGAATACACTGGAAACAGTTTTTGCTGGACTTGGTTTTAGGCGCCAGGTTCTGCAGAACTGGTCCAGTTTGGCAAGGTCATCAGTGAGCACCCGTTCCAGTTCATCAAAGTCTGGTGCTTGAAATGCCAGACCGACGTCATCTGCATAGATGAATTTGCGAGATTTGGTGGAAAGTAGGTCATTTGTGTAGAGGTTGAACAGAGTTGGAGCTAGAACTGAGCCTTGTGGGAGTCCGTTTGTCTGTCTACTCCATGCGCTCGTGTTCTGCCCAAGGTGAACTCTGAACCTCCCGTTTGTCAGTAGAGTTTGTATTATTGCCGTTGCCCAGGAAGGGAGCGCCTTTGTGAGTTTGAGTAGGAGGCCTTTGTGCCAGACTGTATCATAGGTGGCTGTGAGGTCGAGGAACACAGTCCCTGTCTTCAGTCTGCTCTCGAAGCCATTTTCGATGAAGGTGGTTAAGGCCAGTACATTTACATTTACATTTAGTCATTTAGCAGACGCTTTTATCCACAGCGACTTACAAGGGAGGATAACAACAGTACTTGTTCTCCTGTGCTGCGCTCCTTGCGGAAACCTGCCTGATCCACGCAAAGAATTTCCTCTACTCCTGGAGAGATACGTTGTAGTATTAGGTGTTCCAGGATTTTGTAGGGAACACTGAGTAGGGAGATTGGGCGGTAGCTGGCAGGTAGTTTGTGGTCTTTGCCAGGTTTTAAGATGGCAATAACTTTTTCTGTCCACCATTACTTTGGGATCAAGTTCGTATTTATGATCTTGGTATAGAATTGTGTCAGCCAGGTTTGGGCTCGGGGGCCAAGGTGTTTCATGAACTCTGGAAAGATGTTGTCATATCCTGCTGCCTTTCCACATTTCAGGCCCTGCAGGACTTTCTCCAGTTCAGCAACCTCAAAAGGTTCAGGGTTTCTATGGTCTCTGAGCGCTTTCTTTAGCTCAGTTGTAACTGCTCTTCTGGTGGGTTTGTCTTGGGTTGCTTTTGCAATAGTCACTAGGTGGGATGCAACTTGGTTGGGTGTGACAGATGCTTGGTTTTGGCTGGGGGGTTTCTGTGCAGCTCCTAGACGGCGGATGAGGCTCCAACATTTCCTGCTCGAGTGTGTGAAGTTCAGGTCAGCTACTGTCTCTTCCCATTTCCTTCGCCGAGCTGTATTTAGCAATTCAATGAGATGGTCTGCTATCTCAGGGTCCCCTGATGTTTTGTAGGCAGTGGCGATAGTGGCGCCGCCCCTGGCGGTCGCCTGCGCCGGCGCTCCGGTTACTTTCTTACTCTTTAGTATTTTTTTTCCTTTTTTTATCACAATGTTCGCCAGAAAAACATCAACAATTAACTCATACGGCCGCGATGCACTCATGGATATAAAAATTTCCCTAAACGAACAACTTTGGGACTTTTTATCCGTGGGAGCAGAGTGGCCGGCGGAAATCCTACGCGGGAACACTCGCAACAACAACAAAAATGGAGTCGCTGTTCCACGAGCCGGCCCACGGAGGAAGCACCGAGGTAAACGAGGCGGCATTCGGGTCAGAATGAGGACGCAACCTTACCGTCCACCTCTGCCAAGCATCCTTCTTGCTAACGTCCAGTCCCTGGAGAACAAGATGGATGAACTTCGAGCGAGGATTCAATTCCAGCGTGACACGAGGAACTGTTGCGTCCTCTGCCTGACGGAAACATGGCTGACCCCACTGGTGCCGGATGAAGCCATACGTCCAGCCGAGGCCTTCTCCGTGTTCCGCGGCGACAGAACGGGAGAGTCGGGGAAATCCAAAGGTGGAGGCGTCTGCCTAATGGTAAACAACCGCTGGTGTAACACCAACAACACCAAATTCCTCTCCCACTCCTGCTCGCCGAACCTGGAACAGCTGACCATACTATGCCGTCCATTTTATCTCCCCCGGGAATTCAGCACGGTCATCATTACAGACGTTTATATCCCACCGCAAGCGGACACCGACGCAGCTCTGTCGGTTCTGTACGATGTGTTGTGCGGATTTCAGAACAGACATCCCGACGCGGCTGTGGTGGTGACTGGGGACTTTAACAGGGCCAACCTGAAAAAAGTTCTGCCGAATTTCCACCAACACATCACGTGTGCCACCAGGGGAGACAGAACTCTGGACCATTGTTACACTCCTTACAAGAACGGATACAAGCCCGTGTCGCTTCCTGCTTTCGGGAAATCAGATCACGCCGCGATCTCGCTGCTTCCTGTTTACAGGCCTCTGATCGCGCGGGATCTGGTGATGACGAGGGAAGTGAAGCGGTGGACGGACCAATCAGAGGCTGCGCTTCAGGACGCTCTGACTGACGTAGACTGGGACGTGTTCCAAGCGAGTTCAAGTGACGTCAGCGAGTTTACGGAGGTTGTAGTGAGTTTTGTGGCTACGCTCGCGGATGAAATCGTTCCCACGGTGAAAGTTCGGATATTTCCAAACCAGAAACCATGGGTTGATAAATCCATCCGCTGCGCTCTGAATGCGCGCACGGCCGCTTACAACGACGGACTTGTATCTGGCAACATGGACAATTACAAAGCGGCGTCGCACAATCTGCGGAGGGCGGTGAGGGACGCTAAACGGACGTACAGAGACACCGTGGAGCTGCAGATGGAGCGGGGGGACACAACGCTTGTGGGAGGGGCTGCGAACAATAACAAACTACAAGAGCAGCTCCTCCCCAGCCACGAGTGCGGACGCCTCCCTTGCCAACCAACTGAACTCCTTTTATGCGCGGTTCGAGTCTGGCAGCAGCACCGCTAGCTCGCCGGCTAATTGGAGCTACACCGCTGGGGACGAGCGCGCACTCTCAGTGTCACTGCACGAGGTCAGGAGGGCTTTGATGCGGGTGAACACCAGGAAAGCTGCGGGCCCAGATGGCATATCTGGGCGAGTACTGAAGACCTGTGCTAACCAGCTAGCTCCGGTGTTCACCACAATATTCAACATCTCCCTGGCTGAATCAGTGGTCCCTTCCTGTTTCAAGAGGTCCACCGTCGTTCCTGTCCCGAAGATCGCCTCTCCAACCTGCCTGAATGACTACCGTCCGGTGGCCCTCACCTCGGTGGTCATGAAGTGTTTCGAGAGGCTGATTAAGGATTACATCTGCGCCTCCCTCCCCCGCACCTTGGACCCGTTGCAGTTCGCGTACCGGCAGAACAGATCCACGGATGACGCGGTCTCCCAGGTACTGCACACCACGCTCACGCACCTGGATGGCCAGAAGGGGGCCTATGTGAGAATGCTGTTCATTGATTATAGTTCAGCTTTCAACACCATAGTTCCCACCAGACTGGCTGTCAAGTTGTTGGAGCTAGGATTGAATGCTCCGCTGTGCACCTGGATCCTGGACATCCTCACAGGCCGCCCCCAGGTGGTCAAGGTGGGGAAGTACATGTCAAGCTCCCTCACCCTGAATACAGGATCCCCCCAGGGCTGCGTCCTCAGCCCCCTACTGTACTCCCTGTACACACATGACTGTGTGGCCAGGTCCAGCTCCAACACCATCATCAAATTTGCTGACGACACCGTGGTCTTGGGCCTGATCACCGACTGCGATGAGAAGGCCTACCGCGAGGAGGTGGCTGACCTGTCACTCTGGTGCCAGGACAACAGCCTCCACCTGAACGTCAGCAAAACCAAGGAGCTGATTGTGGACTTTAGGCGTGGATCACAATCGAGGACGCACGCGCCCTTGTGGATTAATGGGACTTCTGTCGATAGGGTGAGCAGCTTCAGATATCTGGGAGTCCACATCACAGAGGACTTAACATGGACTGTTCACACAGACACTCTGGTGAGAAAGGCGAGGCAGCGTCTCTACCACCTCAGGCAGCTGAGGAAATTCCGGGTCTCGGTGAGGATCCTCAAGTCCTTCTACTCTGGAGCAGTGGAGAGCATCCTGACAGGCAACATCACTGCCTGGTTTGGGAACTGTACTGCCCAGGACAGGCGGGCCCTGCAGAGGGTGGTGCGTTCAGCTGAACGTACCACTGGAACTACCATCCCCCCCTTGCAGGAGTTATACACCAGGAGGTGTAGTAGCAGAGCCCGTAGGATCATGAAGGATCCTCATCACCCCAAAAACGGACTGTTTCAGCTGCTGCGGTCAGGCAAGCGCCTCCGCAGTCACGCAGCGAGAACAGAGAGACTGAGACGGAGTTTCTTCCCTCAAGCCATCAGAACTGTCAACGCTGACCTCACCAGGGGTCCTAACTGAG
>NC_137208.1:290384-347288 GCF_960531495.2 Zeus faber
GTTACAGTGGTACAGTGTGTTACGGTGCATTACAATGTGTTACAGTGTTTTACAGTGTGTTATCATGTGTACACTGTGTTACAGTGTGGCAATGTGTTACAGTGTGAAACACTGTGTTACAGTGTGTGACAGTGTGTTACAGTGTGTATAGTGTGTTAAAGTGTTACATTGTGTACAGCGTGTCACAATGTGAAACAGTGTGTTACAGTGTTTATAGTGTGTACAGTGTGTTACAGTGTTACAATGTATTACAGTGTGTTATAGTGTATTTTACAGCGTGTACAGTGTTACAGTGTTTTACAGTGTGTTACAGTGTTGCAGTGTGTTGCAGTGTGTTACAGTGTGTTACAGTGTGTTACAGTGTTTTACCGTGTTTCAAGGTTTTACAGTTTGAACAGTGTGTTACGGAGTGTTACAGTGTTACATTGTGTTATGGTGTGTTACAGTGTGTTACAGTTTTACAGTGGGTTACAGCGTGTTACAGTGTTAGAGTGTTTTACAATGCGTTACAGTGGTACAGTGTGTTGCAGTGTGTTACAGTGTGTCACAGTGTTACAGTGTGTTACAGTGTTACAGTGTTTTACAGTGTGTTACAGTGTTTTACAGTGTTACAGTGTGTGTTAGTGTGTTACTGTATTGCAGTGTGTTTCAGTGTGTTAAAGTGTTACAGTTAACAGCTAACCCTAACCCTAACCCTAACCCTAACCCAGTGTTTTACAGTGTTACAGTTTGTGTTACAGTGTGTTACTGTATTGCAGTGTGTTTCAGTGTGTTAAAGTGTTACAGTTTGTTACAGTGTGTTACAGTGTTACCGTTTGATACAGTGTCACCACAGTTTGTGTAACAGCATGTTACAGTGCTACAGTGTGTTACAGTGTGTTACAATGTGTTACAATATGTACAGTGTGTTACGGTGTGTCAATGTGTTACAGTGTGTACAGTTTGTTAATGTCTGTCAGTGTGTTATCATGTGTACACTGTGTTACAGTGTTGCAATGTGTTACAGTGTGAAACAGTTTGTTACAGTGTGTTACAGTGTTACCGTTTGTTACAGTGTCACCACAGTTTGTGTTACAGAATGTTACAGTGCTACAGTGTGTTACAGTGTGTTACAGTTTGTGTTACAGTGTTACAGTGTGTTGTAGTGAGTTACAGTGTGTTACAGTTTTACAGTTTGTTACAGTGTGTTACAGTGTTACCGTTTGTTACAGTGTCACCACAGTTTTGTTACAGCATGTTACAGTGCTACAGTGTGTTACAGTGTTACCGTTTGTTACAGCGTCACCACAGTTTGTGTTACAGCATGTTACAGTGCTACAGTGTGTTACAGTGTGTTGCAGTGTGTTGCAGTGTGTTACATTGTGTTACAGTTTTGCAGTGTGTTTCAGTGTTACAGTGTGCTACAGTTTTATAGTGTGTTACAGAGTGTTACAGTGTGTTACTGTATGTCACAGTGTTTTACGGTGTTACAGTGTGTGTTATAGTGTGTTACAGTGTGTTGCAGTGTGTACAGTGTGTTACAGTGTGTTTTCTATGGAGGACATGGACAGAGAGGAGAAGGTCATCATTTGCTTTGAGCAAAGACAGTACTTCAAGCAGAATACTGCACTCTTCCAGAAAGGAAGACAACGTGTTTCGAGAAGGAGCCCCATCTATAGGCTGGACCAAACAATACATAATGGCATTGTGAAATTGGGAGGAAGGATAAGCAAATGTGCCTTACCTGCGAAACGGAAAAAACCTATGATCCTCCTAAAACAACTCACATCTCCACAGTGATATTGAGACACATCCATGTGCAGTTTGGTCACCGAGGGAGAAGTCATGTCCTCTAGACTCTGCCTATGGTTGTGGCGGCCTTTTGCAAGCTCCGCAGCAAGGAAGATCGTTAAGAGCTGTCCACATTATCGTGTCTCCTGATCTACGTGCCTTCACCCACATAGGCATTGACTGCACCAGATCGTACAGAGGTGATGCAAGGCCGCACCCATGTGGAACGGTATCTTCACTTGCCTGGTGAGTGGAGCGGTGCATCTGGAAGTCGCTAGCCACTTAGATACGGATTCCTGTATCAACACCTTGGGCATTTTCATTTGTAGCAGAGGCTCAGTGCTAGGAGAAGCTTTCGATGAACTGGATAACAAAGATATTCAAAATGCACGACTGAAATGATGAGGTAAAATGGATGTTCAACCCTTCCTCTGGAGGCCAACGTGGAGGATTATGGAATAGGCTGATTAAAACAATGAAAATAATTGAAAACAATTTTCTCTTCAGTCGTCAAAGAGCAAACACTGGGTGATAAGGCTTTGCAACTAATGATCCTAATGACTTAGAACCACTTGCTCCAAATGATCTGCTTCCGTTGAGAGGAAAGCCAATCATGCCACCAGGTTTATTCAATAAAGGAGACTTGTACTCACAAAGGAGATGGAGGCAAGTACAGTACATTGTTGGTCTCTTCTGGGAGAGGTGGATGAGGGAATATCTTCCATTGATGCAAGAACAGAGCAAATGGAACCACCCAAAGAGAAACTTCACGGCTGGAGACCCTGTTGTCAATGTCGATGACACAGCTCCAAGAGATTGTTGGGTGGTGTAGCCAGGAGCCGAAGGTCTTGTCAAGACTCACATTCTACAGAGTCCTATCAACAAGCTCTGTTGGCTTCTAGAGGGACATGACTGCTTCCATTGAAGACACAATGGTACACAGATCTGACCGTCCTGTTGATACTTGGAATGATCCCTTTTACTGACTTACACTCATGGACTGTTGACGACATGCACCACTTTATCATACATCATACACATTATATAATAATGTGTATGATGTTGTAAGACGCCCCTCTGTGCCCATTTTGTTGAATTGCAGAAGTCCAAACATAAATAACAGGAAGTGAAGCCTTGTAGGAGGAGTCTGAGCAGGCCTGGGTAAAGGTCATCAGACAGGTGGACAGTGAGTGAGCCACAAGTGTACGTACCATTTCTTGTTGTTTTATTTGCTTTATTTCTCTCACGTTGGACAGTGGATTTGATGTTCAAACTTAAAGGACAATAAATCCATAATTGTGTTACAATGTTTCCGTGGATGATAAAGCTTTAGTGTCAGAAAGCCTTGCCTTGCTTCGACGGGGCCTGGTTGTTTGGGGAAGAAGCTACTACAAACCACGCCCTGGTCCCGGTGCCATGGCTGTTACCATGGAGACCACATGGACCACACCCTAGTCCCGGTGCCACTCGGCTAGCAGCTGCTAATGCTCACAGCTAATCATGGTTAGCACTTAGCACATGCTTGTTTCCGTTGTGATAATCAATATTTTCTTTCTCCCTTCCTCCCTCCTTTCTTTCTCCCTATCTTCCTCCCTCCCTCCTTTCTTTCTCCCTTCCTCCCTCATTTCTTTCTCCCTCCCTTCCTCCCACCTCCTCCTCCCTCCTTTCTTTCTCCCTTCCTCCCTCCTTTTTTTCTCCCTATCTTCCTCCCTCCCTCCTTTCTTTCTCCCTTCCTCCCTCCTTTCTTTCTCCCTCACTTCCTCCCTCCCTCCCTCCCTCCTCCTCCTCCCTCCTTACTTTCTCCCTATCTTCCTCCCTCCCTCCTTTCTTTCTCCCTTCCTCCCTCATTTCTTTCTCCCTCCCTTCCTCCCACCTCCTCCTCCCTCCTTTCTTTCTCCCTTCCTCCCTCCTTTTTTTCTCCCTATCTTCCTCCCTCCCTCCTTTCTTTCTCCCTTCCTCCCTCCTTTCTTTCTCCCTCACTTCCTCCCTCCCTCCCTCCCTCCTCCTCCTCCCTCCTTACTTTCTCCCTTCCTCCCTCTTTTCTTTCCCCCTCCTCCTACCTCTTTCTTTCTCCCTCCCCCCTCCCTCCTCCCTCCTTTCTTTCTCCCTCCCTTCCTCCCTCCTTTCTTTCTCCCTCCATTCCTCTCTCCCTCCTTTCTTTCTCCCTCCCCCCTCCCTCCTCCTCCCTCCTTTCTTTCTCCCTTCCTCCCTCCTCCATTCCTTCATCTCCAGGATTATCTGACAACTCACATGTACAGCAACGCAGCCAGAGTCGATCTGTGGAACAAACTGTCTGAGGTACCAACCTGTCTGTCTGTCTACCTGTCTATCGCTCTCACACAGTCCCCATTTCTCTCTCTCTCCCGCCCCATTTATCTCTCCCAGTCTCAGTCTCTCTCTCCCACCCTGTCTTTCTCTATCCCTGTCTCTCTTTTGCTGTCTCTCTCTCTTCCCGTCTCTCCATCCCTGTCTCTCTCTCTCTCCCTCGCCATCTCTCTCTCCTTCTCAGTCTCTCTCTCTCAGTCCCTGACCTGTCTGTCCCCCCTCAGGCTCTGCGATGGGCGGGTCGACAGGTGGATGTGCAGCAGATGATGGAGGGCTGGACGCTGCAGATGGGATACCCTGTGGTGACCGTCAGCAAGACTGACCCGCCTCACCTCCCAATTGGATACGTCTCCATCAGCCAGGAGCACTTCCTGTATGCGCAGGAAGTGGGCGCCGGCAACAGCAGGTGAGGCCACGCCTCCATTTTCTGGTACCTGAGCACTGCAGCAGGTTCATGTTTCAGCTTCAGTGGAACGGCAGCGTGGAGGGGGGGTGAAAGTGGAATCAAACGCTGACAAGTCACGTGTGTGTGTGTGTGTGTTTGTGTGTGTGTGTGCATCGAGGCTGAAGGGATGGATGGATGAAGGAATGGATGGATGGATGGACGGATGGATGAAGGGATAGATGGATGAAGGGATGAAGGGATGGGTTGATGAAGGGATGGAGGGATGAAAGGAAGCCTAACCCAATTACCCTGACCCAAGAAAGGTGTGGCTGCTTAAAGCACATGGTGAGATAGTGTATAGTGAAATGAAAAAAGTGCCCACAATGACAGAGGTGAGGAAGGTGAGGAAGGTGAGGGTAAGATACAGGATAGTGCAGCGCTCACTGTTCCTCATCTAAGGTGAAAAAGCAGGAGCAGCTCGGGGGCTAATAAGATGACGTGAGGGTTAGGGTTTAGCTGACTGAAAAGAGAATTGAGAAGGAAAAAATCAAAGAACAAAAAAAAAAGATGCCTAATCCAATGGGAGATTGTTAGCTGGATTTACAATTGTGGTTTCACACATTGAGCGTGTGCCAGAAAACCTACAAACAATGGTGGAGTACTGGTGTGTTTACCTGTGGCTAGTACTGTTCGTACTGTAGGTTTAGGGTGACCACACTCTCAAACCCCCATCAGCAGCAGGTTACAACCCCCCATCCCCACACTCAGTCAGGATAGGAGCCCTGTCATGACATGTGCTACCCCAGGGGTGGGCAAACTTTTTGGCTCAGGGGCCACATTGACTTTTAAAAGTTGACAGAAGGGCAGGGTCAGCACAAGATGCATACATATCAAACATAAACAGAAAAAAAGCATTACATTGTTAATACACTTACCTTTTAATGGGAACAGTGTTGATCACCCATTTTTGCCAGTGCATCGAAGTCTGGTGTTAGTTTTGTTGTGGCAATTCGCAGAACAGATCTGAGGTGTTCATCACTCAACTGGGATCTGTGGGGTGCTTTGTTGATGTTCATCACACTAAAAGTCTGTTCACACACATACGTAGAGCCAAACAACACCAGCATCCTCTGGATGTTTTGAAATTTGGCTGCGCTTAATGAAGCATAAAACTCATCCAGTGGCACGGTGGCGCAGTGCATTGCACTGCTGCCTCACAGCAAGAAGGTCCTGGTTTCGATTACCGCCTGGGGCGCTGTTGGCACCGTGCTCCGGCGGGTTATCTCCCAAATAGGAGCCTTTCTGTGTGGAGTTTGCATGTTCTCCCCGTGCTCACATGGGGTTTCCTCCAGCTCACGTCAGTAAGGACCCCCACCAAAAACATGCACCCATCATTGTCTGACCAGCAATGGACATTTATCACCTGGTCCCCGGGCGTGTCCACGTATGCTGCCCACTGCTCCTGGCTGTGCTCCTGGAGGAAGGACAACACAGGATGGGTCAAAAGCAGAGAATCCATTTCACCGGCCACCATCAAAAGCATGTGCGTGTGTGTGTGTGTGCAAGCATGTGTTATAGTGTGGTGTGTTGTGTGATGAATAAAGACTGTTTCATCTTTCTTTCAATCTAAAGAGAGTTGAACTTCTCCTTTAAGACGGTGTCACATTGGAGATCAATCAGTTCCAACTGCAACTCCTGTGGCGCCGTTTCAGGTTCTTGTGAGAAGGGACATGACACCAGCTGAAGTGACTTGTCAATTTTTCCAAAATCAGAGAACCAATGGCAGAATTCTTCATGCAGGTCATCCAGTGATTTCCTGTATTTTTTCACATGTTGCAGGGCCTCTTTCAACATAGCCAGTGTGGGGAAATGAGCGAATGACTTGTTTGGCATTTGCTTTGAGAATAAAGCTAGCTTGGTTTTGAAGGCTCTGACGTTTGTATGCATTTCATGCACAAACTGGTCTTTCCCTTGTAGCTTCACGTTCAGCTCATTCATGTGTGTCAGTATGTCCACAGCAAAAGCGAAATCACAAATCCAATCTGTGTCACTCAGCTGAGGAAACTTATCAGTGTTCTCAAGTTGCTCCAAAAATTAGATAATCTCCTGTTTGAGCTCCCACACTTGTTGACATACTTTCCCCAAACCTAACCCGCGGACATTAAAATGGTAAAGCAAGTCCCTGTGATCAGCGTCAGTTTCTTCAAGAAACTTAATAAACTGACGACTGAAGAGAAGTCCCCTCGCTCAAATAAAGTTTTCCTGAGTTTTACAACTGGCTTCACCATGTGGTCAAGCTGCAATACGGATTCACACAGTGCTTCCTGGTGAATTATGCAGTCTAGGAAAATTAGCTCCTGCTCAGAGTTTTCCTCTTTCACCCTCTCCTGGATTCTTTTGAGCAGTCCATCTGTGGTAACGTTGGCGAGCGTACTCCAAGGTAGCTTGTGCCTCTTGATGACCGCCGACACACTGTCATACAAGTCCTCTCCCGGTGTTTTCCCTTTTAGGGATTCCATGGCCAAAAACTCCTCCGTTTTCTCAAAATTGTCATTAATCCCTCTGATAAAAATTAAAAGGTGTCCTTTATGTCATTACTTTCATCCAGTGCCAAAGAATATAATGTAAATGACTCCGCTTTTTTGTTTAGTCTTCGTCAATTAATTCAACACGGCGAGTCACTGTCCTGCGTGATAAGCTAATTTTTTCAAATTTGTTCTTGCTCTCAGGACACAAGATACCTGCTGTCTCTACCATGCACTCTTTGAGAAACTTCCCTTCGGAGAAAGGCTTGCTGGCTTTTGCTAATTTGAATGCCAGCAAATAACTTGCCTTCGTGCTGGATTCTTGGATGGCAGTTTGTCCGATAAAGGTGTTTCGCTGAGCCTGCAAGCCAGCTGCCAACCTCTGAGTGGTAGCCGTCCGTTCTTGCGTTGATTGGTTGTCAGCGTAATTAGCATGCTTGGTAGAAAAGTGAGGGCTGATGTATTCCTTTAAAACAGCAATTGTTTCTTGGCAAATAAGACATACAGCCTTTGACAAGACTTAGGTAAAGTATTTCGTTGTCCATTCCTTATTAAACACTCGGCACTCACTGTCGACTTTTCTTTTCTTCGGCCCACTCATTGTTGCAGATGGGTTCAGAGTAGTAGCAGAGTAATAACAGAGAGTAGCTCTGGCTCCGCAAAATCAATTCACTGCGCCTAATGCGCCACCTGGTGAAACGCCAGGCATTACAGGTCAAGGTCAAATGAATGCAGTCATAATTATGAATTCTGTACCAATCTTCGGCAGGCCGGATTAAAAAGACCAACGGGCCGGATGTGGCCCGCCGGCCATAGTTTGCCCACCCCTGTTCTACCCGCTCCTGGCTAATACCACCTAGCCTCCTCTCTAAAATAAACTGATGTCTACAACCCATCGACGTCAGTGTCTCTGTGCCGGAGGGCCCTGAAAACGCAACTTGAGTGGCATGTGGTAGGCAGAATTACCACAGAGTGATTTGGGTTCGACTTGCTTGGAGGATTCGCACCCCCACATCCACAATTTTAACTGCAATTGCCAACAGCACACATTGAGCACTGGGATTTTCCGGGATGGCGGGTCGCTTGTGGGTTGTGTGGCGGCGTGGTTGGCTGGAGGGGCAGCCGGATGGGCCCCCTGCCAGCTGGGCTCGAGCCCTGGCGGCTTGCGCCTGGTGGTTTCTGGTGTGCTCTGACCTTGCGGGGCTGCAGGGAGAGCCATCAGGTGCCTTCCAGGTCCCCTGGGGGTCTGCTTGCTGTTGTGGGTGTGGGTTGGGGTGCGGGGGGCGGGAGGCGGCTGTTGGCAGTTGGCCACGCTGTCCTCCATCTGAGGACAGTCGTGGCGGTTGTGGTCGGGCCGGCCGCAGGTCCCTGATTTGCTGCAGCAGCACCGCCCTGGGAGCTGAGGGGGGACAGAGAGGGGACAGCACCACAGAACCTGGCTACTCCGGTCCTGGGGATGGACGTAGTGCCCCCTCGGACATTCTCCTCCAAGGCAACTTGATGGGCTGCGGACCCGACGAATCCCGCGTGGGTCCTGGGGTCGGACGCTGGTCTGATCCTCCAGCCACCTCCCGGTCTGTGGTGGCGGGCTGGCAGCTGCTCACACCATGCTCCGCTGGTGAGGATGTGCCCCATCTAGCAGCGGAGGTAGTCCCGCTCCTCAGTCTCTGTTCAGGCGCCACTTGTGGGAGTTCCTGCCCACAGGTAAGGGTTTAGGGAGGGAGACGGAGTCTTTCTGGACGTGGTGGGCCAACATGGGGAGAGTTTTTATTGTCCACTTTACAATAATGTACGCTGGCCACAATTATATATAACAAATGACCAATCAGTGCTGATTCAAGGCAGCTTGGCGGCCGCGGGGAAGGGAACCGTGAGTGAGTGGGGATAGGGGTTTTACCTGCCACTTGTTAGACCAACCTACGAGCAACAGGTATGCAGCCACTCTGACCGAATCACCTAGATCCAGGTCAGGTGTGGCTGCTCAAACCACACCAACCCCACACCACAGATGGTTCTCCAAAGAAGGGATTGGTGGTGGTTGTGTGTAACAAGAAGCTACGCTCTGGTCATTCCACAGGTCATCAACAGGACAGAGTTAGTTCAGCAGTTGTTGTTAATTGAAGAATGAATAAAGAATTGCATTGCAGGTTGACAACTTCAACTTTACTTGTAGACTAACTCTGTCCTAGATGCAATGGAACAAATACTGTGTGTTGTATGCCAAGCATGCTGACGGCACAGGTTAATTTAAAACCAAAAAACACACCAATTTTAACTGGAACTCACACTCTTCCCAACCCGAGCCGAGCGTGGCCCCCATCCCCGCAAAAGGGGAGCAATTTCAGAAAGAATCCGCAGTAAGAGAGAGTCCCTCTGTCCGCTCCAAACCTGCCCACCTACTTCCCCGGAACATCAGAAACCTGTAATACGTACTTAACATGACTAATCTGGACCATGTGTATTGCTATATTTTTATTATTATTATGTTTATTGTGGTGAAAACCAAAACAATTTGGTAGTGTTGAAAAGCGCGCATGGGCGCGGTACATTTGCCGCCGGCCCATGAGAATGCGGACAAACTATTTTCAGAAGTGATCTGCTCTGCAGCTGAGCAACAGCAGGAAACGGACTAAATTAAATCCATTTAAATACATCTTGAATAAAAACACACTTTTAATTTACTTTGTTTGGAGAAAAGAGCACTCTAATCTGAGTCGTGGCTCTGCCCCCCCCCCCCAATTTAAAATTTTTATATATGTTTGATATTCACACTTATGTGTTTTTTTTCAGAAGAATATTGAAACTTGATTTTTGGCCAACGTTGACAGGCCTAGTATTAATACACTGCACAACTACAGTTGTGAATCCACCTCTCCGTCTGCGATTCAAAGTACTCAAGATGAAGCAACACACATGTTCCCAATGTTCTTCTGGGCTGTTTGAGAGCGTCTTGAATCCCTTTTGCATTCTCTTGTGGATGGAGACATTTTCATAAACACCATTTATGTGGACAGGAACTTTTTTGAAAATAGGGGGGAAATATACATTTTCAGAAATACCCATATCGTGTGGACGACGGCCAAGTTTGAGCTTTTTAATGTTGTTTTTAGGAATATTTATGCTCCGACCACGGGGTTAGATGTGGTTCAGTTTTTAAACAGGGTAAGCTCTGTCTTATCTAGCTGTAACCCAGGTGACTATTTTGTGGAGAAGATTTTAATTGTACGTCTAATGATGGTTTAGATAGGAACCATGTAGAACCTCACGCTGTCTCTAAACGTGTGATGAAACAACTGATGGACACCCTTTAGTTAATGTTTGGAGAAGATGCTCTGTGTACATGAGCACACAACAGAGATAATTTTATTTCTCTGTTCAGATTGGATAAGTTTTATTGTTCTAAACACCATTTAAACATTTTTAAAAGTTGTATGTGGTTAAGGAGGGAGACACAGAGACTTGTCCCAGCGAGAATCCGCACTGGCAAGTGGTCAAGGGCCCCAGGATTGATGGACTTCCAGTGGAATTATATAGAACGTTTTGGAGTCTTTTAGGTGAGGATCTTTTAACAGTATTTCATGAAAATTTAAATAATTTGCTTTTACCAATGAGCTGCAGGAGAGCTGTTTTAACACTTCCCAAATAAGAAGATCTAAAAAGTATTAAGAACTGGTGTCCAGTCTCTCATCTTTCTATTGACTACAAGCTCCTGTCCAAAGCCTTCGCCACTCGGCTGAGGGAGGTGATGGAGCAAGTTATTCAGAAGGAGCAGACATGCTGCATGCCTGGAAGCTCCATCAGTTACAATGAATCATTCGTTCCAGACATTTTGGACATTTGTAGTTCTTTGGGCATTGATACTGGTCTGATTGGATCATTACCTGTGGAAGGTTTTGAAGAGTTTTGGTCTCAGGTCTTATTGAAGATGCAGGTGTTGTAACAAGACATTGAGAGTGTGATGAAAATGAATGGGGGGGCTCAGTCCACCTTTCAAAACAGAAAGAGGGATAAGACAGCTGTTCACTCTCCTGGATGTTGAGAGCCCATGTTCAACAAAATCCACTCCTGTATTGAAGGTTTGATTTTAATAACTTAAAAAAAAAAAGCACATTTTATCAGCATATGCAGATGACATTTTTGTTATTGTACAAACCCAACTGGAGATAAATTCATGAGATTAAATTGTTAAAAGCTTTGGGATCATTTCAACTGCCAAAGTAAATTGGGTAAAGGGTGAAGCACTGGCAGTTGAAGGATGGCGCTTCCCAGTTGTCCTAGTGGGATAACATTGAAACGAGGTGACCTGAAACACCTGGGTGTCCATCTTGGGGAAAAAAGATTGGGTAGAGAGAAGATGGAAGGTAAGCTTGCAAATAGCAAACAATTGCTACCGCAGATCTCATACTGAGGCAGAGCTTTCATTAATTATCATTTGGTTGCCTCAGTATTATGGCACAACCTGTGTTCAACCCCCGGCTGGGCTGTTGCCATCATGGTCAACTTGTTTTTAGGGGACAAGTTCCTTTGGGTCCCACAGAGTGTCCTTTTTATGCTTAAGGGGGGGGGGGGGGGGGCACAGCCTTGTTCATTTAGCCAGCAGAGTGGCCTCTTTGAGGAAAACAATTATCCAACGATACCTGACAGGAACAAATTATATTGTGTGGAGAGATGCAGCAAGCACCATAAACGTTAAAGCAGCACTGTGTAACCTTTGGTATATGGGGTTTGGCGCCCCTAAAGTTTCTGAGTGCAATTGCACTTTTTCCGGTGCCTGAAAATTATTCATTTTTACCGTAAAAATGTCAACCTTATCGGTCACGTTTCATTTTTTCATTTTTTTTTTTTTAACTGTGCTGTCAGCATTCTGGGCATACAACACAGAGTATTTGTATGCATCCAGGACAGAGTTAGTCTGCAAGTGGAGTTCAAGTTCTCAACCTGCAATGCAACTCTTTATTAATTCTTAAATCATCAAGAACTGCTGCAATAACTCTGTCCTGTGGATGACTTGTAGAATGACAAGAGCACAGTTTTGGTTATGGAGAACCACCACCAACCCCCCTCTTTGGAGAACTATTCATCAAGTTTGGATATATAAACAACTGATCACTACTCCAAGAGGGGGAGAATCACCACGGTGAGACAAATAAACATAGAAACAAACATTAACACAAAAACATAAAAATTGGATGACAACTGGTCACGTGGCCTCTTCCTGTCATAATTATGGCAGTAAATGAGGGAGGAAAGTAGAGGAATGCAACCAGGAGGGTGCTGTGGTGCACTCGAAGCAGGTGTGGGTGTGTGTGTGTGTGTGTGTGTGTGTAAGATGTCCACCGGTGAGTGTACATGACTTATCCCCATTAGTACTGTTGTGTACGGCTGCAGGAAAGCCCAGAGTACCCTGCCCTGCGGCCACAGAAGACCCCCGGGTCCCCAGAGAAGACAGAAGACCGTGGAGCAACCCCCACGCCCAGCCCCGAGGAGCATGACCCAGTCCAGGGAGAACAAGTAGACCCCGCACCCCCGGGGCACACACATACAACCAACCCCCAGGTGCAGGCACAAGATGCAGCTGCCAGGACAGAACCCGACCACGGGCACAAGGCATCGACTGCAGGCCTGGATCCAGACCCCACGGCAACAGACCGACACCCCGCCCGAGCAGCCCGCCCCACGGGCGAGCCGGCAGGACCCCCATGCCCACCCGCGCCCCGCACAAGGGGGAGGCCTGCCCCACTGCAGTCAACCAGATGCCCCACCTGCCATGTAGCAGCGTGTGCCCAGCACGGGGCACCTCGATGTTACCCCCCCGACCGAAGCTTGCAGGCCTCCAGGTATACAGGCCCTCCGCCATCCCCAGCACCCGGGGCGCCCGCCGCAGAGAAGCCGCGCTGCAAAAGCAAAAGGCCAACAACTGCCACCCACACCCACAATGGCAAGCAGTCCCCCCAGGGGCCCTGGAAGGCAACCGTCGGTGCTCTCTGCAGCCCCACCAGGTCGCAGCACATCCCAAGCCACCAGGCACAAGCCGTCAGAACTCCAGCCAGGCCAGGAGGGGGGGCTCACCCGACCGTCCCCTGGTCAACCATGCCCCCACACCGATCCGCCAGTGACCGGCCACCCCAGAAAACCCCAGTGCTCAATGTGAGCTGTTGGTTATTGCAGTTAACATTGCGGGGTTGGGGGTGCGAGTCGTTTTGGCAGGTCAAACCCAAATCACTCGCACCCTTCCTTGGTGGGTGGATTGGTGTGCGAGTGTATGTGTTCTAAGCTAATGTGAGTGGCATTAAAATTTCGGGACAGACAAGAATCACGCTTGGGCCGGAGTGTGACAGACAAGATGACAGCTGCCCGCTGCATCCCCACCCACATAGCCTGCACCCCGCCCATCCCGCAAGCCCTCAGTCTATTGTGTGGTGTACTGTATGTGCTGAGTATGAGTTTTGGCACGGGAGAGATAGGCAAGTCGCGACCGGATCGATCTAGGGGCGCAGCAGGCCAGGGAGCAACCACGCAGGCGGTGGGGTGGGGGCAATGGGGGTTAAAACCCGGACTGAACCGTGCCCCAGTGCGCCCTCCTCCTGTACCTGGTGGCACCATACCTACAGCGATCAGCCAAGGGTACAGAGCGGCCCGCCATGTGCCTCCGCTATGTCGGGCAGTGCCGCGCCCAAATCAGGCCCCTGGTCAGCCCCCAGCCGCCGAGCATGCGGACAACAGAAAAGAGGGTGGCAGACGGCACCCCCACCCACAGCCCGACCCCCCAGCGACGAGCGCCCCGTTATTGTTCACGTTTCAATAACGGTAATGTTACAAAAACAGTGGTTCTCTACCCACAACATGTACGGGCTTAGGAAGGGAGTCTTTCTGGCAGTGGGGCGCCGTCATGGAGGTGCTTTTTTATCAATCATCGTAGACAAAAGGTTTGCTGGCAAAACTGGAACATAAAATAAAAGGAATGATCAGTGTTTGTCTCTCTTCCAGCGTGTTCTGGTCCGCAGATGTTTCCGCATCTTGCACCACACGATCCCCCCTGAAACGACAGTACCCCATTATAAGAAAACTCTCCCAGCCGGGTCCAAACAATCAGCGCTAAAGAGCCTGATCGGGCAGACCCGGTACAGCTGAGCCGCTACTGAGTCAAGCCAGCCCCGTCACTAGCAGATGTGGCTAAACCACGCCCCTCATCTGCCACATACCCCCACCGTCTGACTTAGGGTGAGGAGCCTTCCGGCTGCCAGCCCACTTCACAGCGATAGGACAACCGGTAGGACAACCCCTGCGGAGTGGAGAAAGCCGATTTGTCCTTGGACTCTGGAAATAAGGGAATCTGCCAATAGCCCTTGGTTAAAAACAGTGTCGGGAAAAACCAAGCCATGCCTAACCGGTCGAGAAGTTTGTCGACCCGGGGCATCAGATACTCACTAAATTTTGACACTGCATTCACCTTCCGGTAGTCCACACAGAAGCAAACTGACCCATCTGGCTTACCTACCAGTACGATGGGACTACACCAGTCGCTTGTAGACTCCTCTATCACCCCCGTGTCCAGCATTTTTTATTCTACTTTGGATTTGTAGTGGGGAGGGCGATACGCCCGGGAGTGTACTGGTGTACGGTTTTCTCCACGTGGTGCTGTATGAGGAACATGCTGCCCAGCAGCGAGGGAGAATACATCAGAAAACTGGCGCTGTAGCACGGCCACGTCCATGCTCTGGCCTGGCGAGAGTTGGTTACTGAAAAGGGCTGGGATGGGTTCGGTCGTTTTTGGAACATCCGGCCCCAACTCACCCCCCTCAATCACTGTGGTGGCCAGACACACTGACACTCCATCCTTCCACTGCTTTAGGAGGTTAAGGCGATAGATCTGCGCTGCCCCGTCCCTGTCTGAGTGTGCAACCTAAAAATTGATCTCCCTCCCCTGGACGTCCTCTCAGCCCCGTCCCAGGTGGTTAGGGTGGGGAAGCTCCCTCACTCTGAACACAGGATCCCCCCAGAGCTGCTTTCTTAGCCCCCTACTTTACTCCCTGTACACACATGACTGTGTGGCCTGGTCCAGCTCCAACACCATCATCAAGTTTGCTGACAACACCATTATCGTGGGCCTGATCACTGACGGCGATGAGAAGGCCTACCGCGAGGAGGTGACTGACCTGTCACTCAAGTGCCAGGACAACAGCCTCCACCTGAACGTCAGCAAAACTAAGGAGCTGATTGTGGACTTTAGGCGTGGATTACAACTGAGGACGCACGCGCCCTTGGTGATTAATGAGACTTCTGTCGACAGGGTGAGCAGCTTCAAGTACCTGGGAGTCCACATCACAGAGGATTTAATATGGACTTTACAAACAGACACTTTGGTGAGAAAGGCGAGGCAATTCCGGGTCTCGGTGAGGATCCTCAAGTCTTTCTACTGTGGAGCAGTGGAGAGCATCCTGACAGGCAACATCACATCGTGTAGGGAGCAACACTAACACCTTGTCTCTCAATGAGAATTTCCTGAGTCAGGCCCCTCTGTCGTAGAACCAGAGCTGACGTTCATGGGCCTTCAGCAAATTCTCCCGTGACAAATGCCCCAGCCAGTGTAACTTTGCTCGCAGGTCCATTACATACTGAACTTCGTTTTCACTGGTGCAAGGACCTTCCTCCAAGTTTTCCTTAATTAGGTCCAGCACGCCCCCGGGTCCCCTCCCAAACAGGAGTTCAAAGGGAGCAAATCCTGTGGAGGCCTGGGGAATCTCACACAGCAAACAACAGGTGGTCCAACCACTTGTCCCAATTACGGCTTTTGTTGTGAATGAACTTTAGAACCACATTCTTCAACGTCTTATTGAACTGTTCCACCAGACGGTCAGTCTCGGGATTGTACACACTGGTCCGAATTAAGTGGGGAGGGGCCTCAACAGCATGGTCTGTGTAGCTGGATGGTTGACTAACTGGCACTCGGGACACTCGGCGCATCATTTACGCACATCTGTCCAAATGCCAGCCAAAAGAAGCGTGCCATTACCCACTGCAGTATTTTAAAGTGTCCGAGGTGACCAGCCATCAGGTTATGGTGAAAAGCTGCTTCGAAGACCATTCCCTGCCGGTTTTTCGGCAACAACAACTGGTTCATTTCTTCCCATGACAGAGTGTCATGCTCACTCGATATATCCTGTCACAGAGAGATACGGGTGAGTGGCGAATCAATACGGCATTCATTTTAATTACTCTTATGCCCCCCACTTATGGCAATGTCCTGCGGCTGCTCCAACGGAAAATCATCAGTGGAGGAGACCACTGGGGCCAGGGAAGACCCCAGTGGGGACTTCTCCATTCCAGACCCTGCAGGAGCCTTCACCCTATGCTTTCTCCGCTGGTAACAAATCTCGAGCCGCACCACCGGATACGTGTGAATATCCCCATGCACGCAGCAAAGCTCCCCTCTGACACCTCCACCATAGCCTTGGGTTGAACCAGGTGTTGCTTAACCTCGGAGGTCCATCATTTATCTTTGTTCAGAAAAAAAGCAAACGAGCTCCAAACTCAACCGGTTTTAAATCCACTGTGCAATGCATATCCACATCCCTCACAGTCACTCAAGGAATCAAGTCAGGACTACCTACCTTTTTCTTTCCAATGGGCGGAGCTCCATGTTTCCCCAACTTTACATCTTCACTATTTTGAGAACAATAATCTTTGAATGTGTTCGTGCCTCAGATCCAAAGTAGGTGCAGGGGACTCCCCCCACCTACTGTTCTTAAATGTTTCTCTCTCTCTCTCCCTCTCTCTTTCTCTCATATCTCTCTCTCTCTCTCTCTCTCTCTGTCTCTCTCTCTCTATCTCTTGCTCTCTCATCCAGGCGTTCATGGTGCTTAGTGCCCTGTCCCTGGAGGTGTTATTTAAGATAAAACATGGGGATGGTTATTATATGGTCTATGCCAGTTCAGGGAATGTTAAATGTTTTCACCATGGAGAGGTGGGACACATACGGCTGTCCGCACAAACAGCGGGCTGATGTGGGCATGGAGGCCGGTGTGGGGGCACCCGATCTGGCCACGGGGGAGGGCACGAGTGGGAAGACTGTCCCTACACCTCCCACATCGCCCGGCTCGGATCAACTCGAGGAGACTTTGGGTAAAGGGACTGGAGGGAGTGCTGTGGTGGGGGGTCGCAGTGGAGCCCGGCTCTGGTGGCAGGGAGGGGGCTGCGGAGCCCAGCTCTGGTGGTGAGGAGCGGGCTGCGGGACCCGGCTCCAGTGGCGGGGAGCGAGCTGCGGAGCCCGGCCCCTGTGAGCGGACTGGCGGAGAGGTGGCGGAGCCCTGTAAGAAGGCGGTGCCAATGTCCGTCAGTTTTAATGTGATGAATAATGTTCATGTGACGAATAATGACAATGATGAATTAGAATCTGACTCGGATTGCATGTTAGTGACAGACTCCCAGCCCCCAAAAGAAGACCTGTATACCTAAGATGAAATTGATGGGATTCTAGGAAAATCAGTTAAAGTCACAGAATATTTCCCTGATTTTGGAAAGTGAACCTACAGGCCAACAGTGGAAAAGGAATGAAAAAAGCACGATTGAGGGTGGTTCTCTATAACAAAAAACTGTGCTTTTGCATCGACAGGACAGAGTTATTGCAGCAGTTCTTGATGATTTTAGAATTAATAAAGAGTTGCATTTCAGATTGAGAACTTGAACTCCTCTAGCACACTAACTCTATCCTAGATGCAATGACATACCAATACTCTGTATGCCCAGCATGCTGACGGCACAGGTTAAAAAAAAAGGAAAGGGAATGAAAAGACCTGAACATAATTAGGTACTTGAATGGATGTGTTTCACGGGGTGTTTTCTCTCCTTTTACTGGTTTTCTCAACTGTTTCCCTTTTCTCTCCCACACATACTCCTATGCACAAACTCAGGGTTGGCTCTTTAAATATCAATAGTAGGAGACAGTAGCAGAAGAGGGCTTTGGTTGAGGAATTAATTCAGCAAAAAAAGTTGGATGTGATATTTCTGCAAGAAACCAGTGATGCAGCCATGGAACCAATTTCGGTGCAGGGACAACGATCCTTCTTTCAAACGGGTCAGACATCAGGGTTCTGACCAGCACCAAAATAGAAGTAGGTAGAGCTCAGATGGTCAGGGCGGAAGCAGGACGTTCTACCTTCTGTTTTATTAATGTATATGCTCCCAATGTAGGGTCACAGAGGGTGGAGCTTTTAAAAAAATTAAAGGAAATGTTTCAGTGGGAGGATCAGAGTGACTACATCGTGATGGGTGGGGACTTGAACTGGGACTTACATTTGACTATAGTCAGGATAGGCCCAGTGAGGAACCTCACAAAGTTCCTTCCACCTGAACTTGCAGCTCAGCATGAGCTCATGGACACATGGAGAACAAAACATATGACAGACAGACAGTACACATGAGTGAAGGTTTTAGAGGGTAGGGTCAGTGCAGCTTGGCTGACCAGGCTTTGCATATCACACACACTCAGTTCTAGGTTACTAAACAGTTCCATTCACCCTGTAGGTTTCACAGATCATCACCTTGTCACTCTGGAGCTAGCAACACCAAAAACTTTTCTTATTGGCATTTTTATGTAAAGTTGCTGCAATTCGGCAGAAGCTTTAAATTATTCTGGGAAACCTAGAGGAGCAGAAAGGGAGACTATAGCTCCTTGAGTCAGTGGTGGTAGGTAGGCAAAGCACAAATCCGTGTCTTCTACCAACAGCACTGTGCTCACTCTACTAGCAGAGTTAAGGAGGCCATAAAAACACTAGAGCAGGAGATCAGGGAGATTGAGGGAAGCTTTCTTTGTGGCAATACCCCTGCTGGTGGGAGGCTGCCCCCAGCTCATACTTCTTCAACTTAGAGAAGGCTGTTCAGCAGTCCAGATAGATGGTGTGTCTCCGTCTTCTGGATGGTAGGGTTACCCTAACCCCCACCAGCCTGGCAGAGATGAGAAAGCATGCGGTGGCCTTCTACACCACTCTCTACAGGACAGAGGACTGTGATGGAGAGTGTGCTGCCGAGCTTATTCAGGGGCTGCCTCGATGGGAGGTTGGGGAGCAGGACGCCTTGGATGCTGCCATCGGAATGGAGGAGCTCACCGCTGCTGTGGGCCAGCTGACTTCTTGGGCCCGGTCCTGGAATAGACGGTTAGCCTCCAGAGTTCTACAAGCATTTCTGGACCCTGATAGGGGAAGATCTACACCAGGTGCTGCTGAAGTCTGTTCGGACTGGTGCACGACCAGTCTCCTCACTCATACCCAAGAAAGGAGACTTCAAAAACTGGAGACCTATTGCACTGCTTTGCACAGACTACAAACTTTGATCTAAAGTCCTGACCAGCAGGCTGAAAGGAGTTTTAGAATTATTGATTTTTAAAGACCAGGCTTATTGCATTCCAGGCAGATCTATCAAGGACAATTTGTTAGTCAGGGGTCAGGGGTCAGCCCGCCTCAGGGTGGAGTTTTGAGTTTTACAAAACTGACTGGAAAATTGGACACTTTCAAATGCGTTGTTGGTGTTTGGGAGGTGCTGTGCTCTGTCCAGGTTGTCCATTATTAACCTGTGATTTTCCTATGGTTTGTCTAAAATTTTTTTTTGTTTATTGTTTCTTTCATAATCAAGCTTGTCGTTCTGGCATGACCTACTGCAAATAAAGGAACCTTAAAAGTCAAGTCTCTCTCTCTCTCCTTCTCTCTCTCTCTCCTTCTCTCTCTCTCTCGCTCCCCATCTCTCTCCATCTCTCTCTCCCTCTTCAGTTTGCAGTGGCAGGTTCCTCTTACCGTTGCGTTAGGAAACTCCTCCAGCATTTCATCAGAACATCTCATCTGGATCCACAACAAGACAGGTAACACGCTACACTACACGCTTCGCTAAGCTACATGCTACATGCTACTTGTAATAATGGAGGTTAATAATCGTCCTCTCGGGTGCAGGAGGAATGGCATTCCTCTGCTGGGCTGTTCACGATCCTGTGTGCTGATCTCCTCTGTAAAACAAACAAAACATTAAGATAAACTCCCTGCCTCGAGTTGGACCAATCAGCGCCGTGCGGGTGCTGATTGGGCCGATTCGAGGCAAAAAGTTGGGCCTGAAAAAAGGGAACCGTGTTGTTGTCCGCAACCGGTGCTTGACCACGCCGCCTTGTCTGCCATGTACCCCTACCGCCCGTCTTAGGCTGGGGAGCCTTCTGGCCGACAGCCGACTCCCCCCAGACCATTACTTGTGAATATCCCCATGCACACAACAAACCTCCATCTGACACCTCCAGCAAAGCCCCAGGTCAAACCAGGCATTGCTGGACCATCGTCTGCGAACAGCCCGAGTCCAACAAAGCCTGATGTCTACCCCCTTGGAGCTTTACCGGGGGAGGGATCTGGCGGGCCTGCGACCCAGACCGTCTGGCTCAGTTCCAACCAAGGACACTCATGGCAGTTGTGGCCGGGCCGCCCGCAGTGTCCACACCCCTGCCAAGACATCTGCGCAGCTCCCTGATTTCCCGCGGCAGCACCGCCCTGGGGGCTGAGGGGGGACAGATAGGGGACAGCATGGGAAGGGGAGAGAGTGTCCCATGGCACCACAGAACCTGGCCAATCCGTGTAGGTCCTGGGGTCGGACAAAGCACCACCCTTGACATTGTCTTCCTGGGCACCGTGACGGGCTGTGGACCCGGCGAATCCCGTGTGGGTCCACAGGACGGACGTAGCTCCCCCCCTGACGTTGTCCTCCAGCACACCGCGGCGGGCTGGGGACCCGGCAATGCCTGCCTCGGTCCTGGGGACGGACATAGCGCCCCCCCTGACATTGTCCTCTGGGGCACCAAGACGGGCTGGGGACCAGGGAAACCCGCGTGGGTCTTGGGGATGGCCGATCACGACGTGTTCTAGGGAGCTCACTCTGGCAAGGACGCGCCCCAGCTGGCAGCGGAGGTACTTCTGCTCTTCAGGCGCCACTTGTGGGAGTCTCTTCCCACAGGTAAGGGTTAAGGGAGGGAGGCTGAGTATTTCTGACCGTGGTGCGCCAACATGGCGGTCAGAGTTTAATTGTCCATTGCAATATGTGGCACGCAGGCCACAGTTATATATACATATATATAAATATCTGAGAAGTCTTAAAATAATGGAAGTTAATAATTGTCCTCTCGGGCGCAGGAGGAATGGTGTTCCTCTGCTGGGCTGCTCACGAGCCTGTGCGCCAATATCCTCTGTAAGACAAACAAAACATTAAGAAAAACCCACTGCCTCGAGTCAGACCAATCAATGCAGTGCTGGCACTGATTCGGCCGACTCGAGGCAGCTTGGTGGCCGCGGCAAAAGTGAACCGTGCTGTCTTCCGCAACCTGTGCTTGACCGGTGCTTTGTCCACCATAATACTGTATACACTGCACAGTATATGCAGCACAACACAGAATTCAGACCCTGAACTCCTTGCGCCATTTATGCCGCATTCACTAAACTACACTACAGCGGCAACGACTATGGACGTAGCTTGCACTACGCTCTAAAGCTAGGTCTATACTTACCCCAAGCACGGGGAAGGCTGGATGCAATGACGTCGTCCTCCTAGAACACCCTGGATCACCCTAAAACACCCTGGAACCTCTGAGAACCTCTCAGAACCCCCTGGAACCCACTGGAACCTCTTAGAAACTCTTAGAACCCCCTGGAACCTCATGGAACCCCCCTAGAACCTCTTAGAACCCCCCGGAACACCACGGAACCCCTTGGAAGCTATTGGAACCCCCTGGAACCTCTTAGAACCCCCTGCAACCCCCTGGAACCCCCAGAAACATCATGGACCCCCCTGGATCCTCTTAGAACCTCCTGGAACCCCCTTGAACCCCGTGAAACCCCCTGGTCATATTCTGTTGTGTTCCTGGTTTCATTGCAGAAACTCACCTGATTGGTCCGATGGACGGTGACACCTGGTTGCTAGGCAACATCAATCAGACGGGGTACTTCAGGGTTAACTACGACCTAGACAACTGGAAACTACTGACACAGCAACTACTGACCAACCACCAGGTACCTGTCTGACTGTCTATCTGTCTGCCTGTCTGTCTGTACTTGGCCAGAAGGGGCAGGAGCCTCGTTTTGTTCACTGATCTCTCTCTCCCTCTCCCTCTCCCTCTCCCCCTACCCCCCCTCTCTCCCTCTCCCCACCCTCTCTCTCTCCCCCACCCTCTCGCTCCCCCTCCCCACCCTCTCGCTTTCTCTCGCTCCCCCCCCCTCTCTCCCCATCCTCTCCCCCACCCCTCTCTCTCTCTCATTCTCCCCCACCTCTCTCTCTCCCTCTCTCTCTCTCTCTCTACCACCATCTCTCTCCCTCTCCCCCTGCCTCTCTCTCTCCCTCTCCCCACCCTCTGTCTCTCCCCAAACCTCTCACTTTCTCTCGCTCTCTCGCTCTCCCCCACCCTCTCTCTCTCCCCACCCTCTCCTCACCCCTCTCTCTCTCTCATTCTCCCCCACCTCTCTCCCTCTCCCCCTCCTCTCACTCTCCCCCACCCTCTCCCCCACCCTCTCTCCCTCTCCCCCACCCTCTCTCTCTCCCCACCCCTCTCTCTCTCTCTCTCATTCTCCCCCACCTCTCTCTGTCTCTCTCTCCCTCTCTCTCCCTGCCACTCCCTCTCTCTCCCCATCCTTTCCCTCTCCCCCACCCCTCTCTCTCTCTCTCTCTCTCTGTCTCTCTCTCTCCACCGACCCTCTCTCTCTCTCCCCATCCTTTCCCTCTCCCCCACCCCTCTCTCTCTCTCTCTCTCTCTCTCTCCACCGACCCTCTCTCTCTCTCCCCATCCTTTCCCTCTCCCCCACCCCTCTCTCTCTCTCTCTCTCTCTCTCTCCACCGACCCTCTCTCTCTCTCTCCCTCTACCCTCTCTCTCCCTCTTTCTCTCTCTCAGATTATCTCCATTGGGAACAGAGCAGGACTCATTGATGATGCCTTTAATTTAGCAAGGTGAGTTTGTTTTAATTTTTCAAGGCTACTGATATATCCTTATCAAGGCTACTTCCTGTTTCCTTATCGAGGCAACTTCTTGTCTCCTTATTGAGGCTACCTCCTGTCTCCTTATCAAGGCTACTTCCTGTCCCTGACCGAGGCAACTTCCTGTCTCCTTATGGAGGCTACCTTCTGTCTCCTTATCAAAGCAACTTCCTCTCTCCTTCTCGAGGCTACTTCCTGCCTCCTTATCAAGGCAACTTCCTGTCTACTTATTAAGGCTAACTCATGTCTCCTTATCGAGGCAACTTCCTGTCTCCTTATTGAGGCAACTTCCTCTCTCCTTATTGAGGCAACTACCTGTCTCATAAGCCATGCTACTCCCTGTCTCCTTAGCCAAGTTACTTCCTGTCCCCTTATCAAGGTTATTTCCTGTCTCCTTATCAAGGCTACTTACTGCCTCCTTAGCCAAGCTACCTCCTGTCTCCTTACCAAGTCTACTTCCTGTCTCCTTATCAAGGCTACTTCCTGTCTCCTTATCGAGGCAACTCCCTGTGTCCTTAGCCATGCTACTCCCTGTCTCCTTGGCCAGGCTACTTCCTGTCTCCTTAGCCAGGCTAACTACTGTCACCTGGATCAGGCTACTTCCTGTCACCTTTTCAAGGCTACTTCCTGTGTCCTTACAAAGGATTACTTCCTCTCTCCTTATCCAGGCTACTTCCCATCTCCTTATCAAGGCTACTTCCCATCTCCTTATCAAGGCTACTTCCCATTCCCTTAGCCATGCTTCTTCCTGTCTCCTTATCAAGGCTACTTCTCGTTTCCTTATCAAGGCTACTTCCCGTCTCCTTAACAAGGGTCCTTCCTGTCTCCTTATCAAAGCTACTTCTTGTCTCCTTATTAAGACTACTTCCTGTCCCCTTAGCCAGGCTTCTTCCTGTCTCCTTATAAAGGTTACTTCCTGTCTCCTTATCAAGGCTACTTCCCTTCTCCTTAGCCAGGCTTCTTCCTGTCTCCCTATCAAGGCTACATCCTGTCTTCTTAAAAAGGGTCCTTCCTGTCTCCTTATCAAAGCTACTTCCTGTCTCCTTATCGAGGCTACTTCCCATGTTATTATCAAGGCTACTTCCCAACTCCCTAGCCAGGCTTCTTCCTGTCTCTTATCAAGGTTACTTCCAGTATGCTTATCAAGGCTACTTCCTGTCTCCTTATCCAGGTTCCTTCCTGCCTCCTTAGCTAGGCTTCTCCCCGCCTCCTTATCAGGGCTCCTTCCTATCTCCTTAGCCAGGCTTCTTCCTGTCTCCTTATCAAGGCTACTTCCCATCTCCTTAACCAGGCTTCTTCCTCTCTCCCTATTAAGGCTACTTCTTGTCTCCTTATTAAGGTTACTTCCTGTCTCCTTATCAAGGCTACTTCCCATCTCCTTAGCCAGGCTTCTTCCCTTCTCCTTAGCCAGGCTTCTTCCTGTCTCCTTATAAAGGCTACTTCCTGTCTCCTTATCAAGGCTTCTTCCCTTCTCCTTAGCCAGGCTTCTTCCTGTCTCCCTATCAAGGCTACACTCGTCTTCTTAAAAAGGGTCCTTCCTGTCTCCTTATCAAAGCTACTTCCTGTCTCCTTATCGAGGCTACTTCCCATCTTATTATCAAGGCTACTTCCGGTCTCCTTAGCCAGGCTTCTTCCTGTCTCCTTATCAAGGCTACTTCCCATCTCCTTAACCAGGCTTCTTCCTCTCTCCCTATTAAGGCTACTTCTTGTCTCCTTATTAAGGTTACTTCCTGTCTCCTTATCAAGGCTACTTCCCATCTCCTTTGCCAAGCTTCTTCCCTTTTCCTTAGCCAGGCTTCTTCCCTTCTCCTTAGCCAGGCTTCTTCCTGTCTCCTTATAAAGGCTACTTCCTGTCTCCTTATCAAGGCTTCTTCCCTTCTCCTTAGCCAGGCTTCTTCCTGTCTCCCTATCAAGGCTACATTCCGTCTTCTTAAAAAGGGTCCTTCCTGTCTCCTTATCAAAGCTACTTCCTGTCTCCTTATCGAGGCTACTTCCCATCTTATTATCAAGGCTACTTCCGGTCTCCTTAGCCAGGATTCTTCCTGTCTCTTATCAAGGCTACTTCCGGTATGCTTACCAAGGCTACTTCCTGTCTCCTTATCCAGGTTCCTTCATGCCTCCTTAGCTAGGCTTCTCCCCGTCTCCTTATCAGGGCTCCTTCCTATCTCCTTAGCCAGGCTTCTTCCTGTCTCCTTATCAAGGCTACTTCCGGTATGCTTACCAAGGCTACTTCCTGTCTCCTTATCCAGGTTCCTTCATGCCTCCTTAGCTAGGCTTCTCCCCGTCTCCTTATCAGGGCTCCTTCCTATCTCCTTAGCCAGGCTTCTTCCTGTCTCCTTATCAAGGCTACTTCCCGTCTCCTTAACCAGGCTTCCTCCTCTCTCCCTATTAAGGCTACTTCTTGTCTCCTTCTTAAGGCTACTTCCTGTCCCCTTAGCCAGGCTTCTTCCTGTCTCCTTATAAAGGTAACTTCCTGTCTCTTTATCAAGGCTGCTTCCTGTCTCCTTAGCCAGGCATCTTTTTGTCTCCTTAGCCAGTCTACTTCCTGTCTCCTTATCAAAGCTACTTCCTGTCTCCTTATCAAGGCTACTTCCTGTCTCCTTAGCCAGGCTACTTCCTGTCTCCTTATCAAGGCTACTTCCTGTCGCCAGACTACTCATTTATTATCATGTTTCTATCAGGTATTATCATATCTATATAATTTATTATAATTTATATATTTTTTTTTTTCATATATATCATGTATCACGTTTATATCCTTTATCATTTTTATATAATTTATATTCATGTTTATAGCATGTATTATCATATATATCATTTATCATGTTTATATCATTTATATTCATGTTTATAGCATTTATTATCATATATATCATTTATCATGTTTATATCATTTCTATTCATGTTTATAGCATGTATTATCATGTATATCATTTATCATGTTTATATAATTTTTTATCATGTTTATATCATTTATCATGATATATTTATCATTAATCATGTTTATATCATTTATTATCATATTTATGTCATGTGTAATCAAATATATAATTTCCATGTTTATATAATTTATATTCATGTTCATAATGTATTATCATATCTCTATCATTTATTGTCATTTTAATATAATATATTGTGATGTTAATATTAATATTATCATATTTCAAAATTCTATTTACGCTACTTTATATTGTGTGTGTGTGTGTGTGTGTGTGTGTGTGTGTGTGTGTGTGTGTGTGTGTGTGTGTGTGTGTGTGTGTGTCCCTTCTCATTAACTCTCCACTGAGCTAGGCTAATGGATAATTGACAACCAATTAACTGGATTGAACTACTTTAATGAAGAGAGAGACTATTATGAGTGAAATTATGTTATTATTATTGTCTTCTGATTATTATCATTATATAAACTATAATTATTATGACTATCATTATTTATTGTTAGTTTAAATATTATAATATTATGTATTATTTTTAAATAAACAAAAAAAACTATTATAATTACAAATATTGTATATATGTTATGATTTATATTTTTAATGAGAATAAACACACTTCTGGCTCGCGCTCCATAATTGCATCTCATTTGCATAACATGTGGTTGAAGCTGGTGATTAATTAACACATTGACTTCATAAAAGAAACAGTCGTTACCCCCTCTCCCTCCATCTTGCTCTCTTTCTGTCGCTCTCAATCTTCCATTTATCCCTTATCCTGCTCATCTTTCTTTTTGTCTCCCTCCCCCCTCCCTCTCCCTCTCCCTCCTCTCCATCTCCCTCTCCCTCCCCCTCCCTCTCCATCTCCCTTTCCCTCCCCACCTCCTTTAATCTCCCTCCCTCTCCCTCCCTCCATTAATCTCTCTCTCCCTCCCTGTATGTCCCTCACCCTCCCTCTCTCATTTTAATTATTAATATTCATAAAATGTTTTTCAAGTTGAAATGACCGAACATTTTGAATATGTATGACACACACACACAATGACACACACACACACACACACACACACACACACAATGACACACACACACACACACACATACACACTGTAACACACACACACACACACTGTCACAAATTCTGCAACACACATTCTGTAACACACACTGTAACAAACACACACAGTAATGCACACCTTGACATACACACACTGAAACACACACTGTTACACACACACACATACACACACTGTCTCACACACACACACACACACTGTAACACACACACTGTAACACACACACACATACACACACTGTCACACACACACACACTGTAACATACACACACTGTATCACACACTGTAACACACACACACACACACATACACACACTGTCACACACACACACACACACACTGTAACATACATACACTGTCACACACACACACAGTGTCACACACACACACCGTAACACACAAACACACTGCCACATACACACTGTTACACACACACACTGTAACACACACATACACTGTCACACACAAACTGTAACACACACACAGACACACTGTCACCACACTGTTAACACACACACACACTGTCACACACACACACTGTCACACACGCACTGTTACACACACACACACACACACTGCCACACACATGCTCACACACACACACACACACACACACACACTGTAACACACACACTGTCACACAAACACACTGCCACCCACAAACAGTGTAACACACACACTGTAGCACACACACACACACACACACACACACACACAAACACTGTAACACACACACTGTAACACACACGCACACTGTAACACACACACACTATCACACACACACACACACACACACACACACACTGTCACACACACTGTAACACAACACACACACACACACACACACACACTGTAACACTCACATACACAGACACACACAAACACACTGCAAAACAAGAACACTAACACACACTATAACACACACACACACACACAACCATTGTAACACACACTGTAAAACACAAACACTAACACACACACTGTAACACATACACACCCCGTCATTCAAACACTGTAACACACACACACTGTCAAATACACTAACACACACACACACACACTGTCTCACACACACACTGTAACACACACACACTGTAACACAACACACACTGTCACACACACACTGTAACACACAGACAGACACACTGTAACACACACTGTAACACACACTGTAACACACACACATTGTAACACACACTGTAACACACATACTGTTACACACACACACACACTGTCTCACACACACACTGTAACACACACACACTGTAACACAACACACACTGTCACACACACACTGTAACACACAGACAGACACACTGTAACACACACTGTAACACACACTGTAACACACACACATTGTAACACACACTGTAACACACATACTGTTACACACACACACACACTGCTACACACACTCTCACACACACACACACACACTGTAACACACACTGTCACACAAACACTTAAACACACACACACACACACTGCCACACACAGACACACACACACTGTAACACACACACTGTAACACACACTGTAACTTACACACACACTGTAACACACTGTAACATACACACTGTAACACACACACACACACACACACACTGTCACACACAGACGCTGTAACACACACACTGTCACAAATAGACGCTGTAACACGCACACACAAACACACAGACTGTAACACACACACTGTAACACACACACACACACAGACTGTAACACACACACTGTTACACACACACACACACACACACACACACACACACACACACACACACACACACAGACGCTGTAACACACACACACACATGAGCATGGAGTAAAACGCCATTACATTTAAACACCAAAGTGATGCTTTTATTTTGAAAGAGAAACAGAGAAGGTCATCCTGTGTTATGAAGGTGTAAGGATGTAACCCTCCCCTCCTCCCCAAGGGCGGGGCTCCTCCCCCAGGGCGTGGCCCTGCAGCTGATTGGCTACCTCCCTGTGGAGAGTGACTTCCTGCCGTGGCACGCCGCCAGCCGGGCGCTGTACCAGCTGGACAAGCTGCTGGACCGCACCGAGGACTACACCCTGTTCAGTGTAGGACTGACTGTCTGTCTGTCTGTCTGTCTGTCTGTCGGCTGCCATGGTTACTACTGTCTCATTATTCATTTAACATGACACAAGTGTCATCGTGTGTGTGTGTGTGTCTGCATGTGTGTGTCTGTGTGTGTGTGTGTGTGTGTGTGTGTGTGTGTGTGTGTGTGTGCGCTTTCAGGACTACGTGCTGAAACAGGTCGCTTCACGCTATCACAAGATGGGTTGGCCAAGCAACGCCCCTAGCAACACCCCTAGCAACACCCCTAGCAACAACAGGAGCGTCATGAAGGCCTCGTACCAGACTGAGTAGGTGTACACACACATATACACATACAGTACAACTATACACCTTACTAACTCAGTGCCAATTGAGGTGCTCAGGCAGACGGGTGGTGCTCAGGCAGACGGGTGGTGCTCAGGTGGGCAGGTGGTTTTCAAAACAGACAGGTGGCGCTCAAGCAGACGGATGGTGCTCAGATAGACGGGTGCTGCAGGTGGACAGGTGAAAAGGCTCCTGCCGGATTCAAACCCAGAACCTTCTGCTGTGAGGCCACAGTGCAAGCCACTGAGCAACATAATCATAGTAACTTTACATATTCATAGTCATAGTAAGTTAGTAGTAACACAGTAGTAACACTGTTGTATCTGTGTATCTATCTATCTATCTATCTATCTATCTATCTATCTATCTATCTATCTATATAAATACAATTTATACTGTATATCTGTATAGACAAATAGCCTATCCCACAACTCTATTTCCTTTAATTCTAATTTTTACACCCCACTTCGTTTTATCTTTTTGAGTCTTATTTAATTTAATTTTATTAAATTTATTTTTATTCTGTGTTATCATGAATATGTTTTAGGAATCAGTTCCTCTCAGTAAGTTAGCTTGGTAGAAATGAGGTTAGCTGTTATGTACGGTTTAGTAACTATAATGCATAATCTCTGGGTGCCTTGTAAAGACATTTGTATGTGACAAATGAACCTCTTGAATCTTGAATCTATTAACTGTAGTCACTTAGTAGCATCACTGTAGTAACTTAGTAGCATCACTGTAGTAACTTAGTGGTAACTTAGTAACATCACTGTAGTAACTTAGTAGTATCACTGTAGAAACGTATTAGTGATTTAGTAGCATCACTGTAGTAACTTTGTAACATCACTGTAGTAATTTAGTATTAACTTAGTAACATCAATGTAGTAACTTAGTAGCATCACTGTAGTAACTTAGTAGTAACTTAGTAGCATCACTGTAGTAACTTAGTAGTAACTTACTAGCATCACTGTAGTAGCTTGGTAGTAACTAAGAAGCATCACTGTAGTAACTTAGTAGCATCACTATAGTAACTTAGCTGTAACTTAGAAACATCTCCAAAGTAACATACTAGCATCACTGTCGTGTCTTAGTGGTAAATTAGAAACATCAATCAGTGATAATTTAGTAGTGACTTAGTAGCATCACTGTAGTAACTTAGTAGTAACTTAGGAGCACCCTTGTAGTAACTTAGTAGCATCACTGTAGTAACTTAGTAGCATCACTATATAAGCCTAGAAGTAACTTAGTAACATCACTGTAGTAATTTAGTAGTAACATAGTAGCAACACTTTAGTAACTTAGTAGCATCACTGTAGTAACTTAGTAGTAACTTTGTAGCATCACAGAAGTAACTAAGTAGTAACTTAGTAGCATCACAGTAGTAAATTAGAAGTAACTTAGTAGCATCACTGTAGTAAGTTAGTAGCATCACTGTAGTAACTTAGTAATATACTATAGTAACCTAGTAGTAACTTAGTAGCATCACCGTAGTAACTTAGTAGCATCACTGTAGTAACTTAGTAATATACTATAGTAACCTAGTAGTAACTTAGTAGCATCACCGTAGTAATTTAGTAGCATCACTGTAGTAACTTAGTAGTAACTTAGTAGCATCACTGTATTAACTTGGTAGTAAATAAGAAGCATCACTGTAGTAACTAAGTAGCATCACTGTAGCAACCTAGTAGTAACACAGTAGCATCACTGTAGTAACTTAGTAGCATCACTATAGTAACTTAGCAGTAACTTAGAAACATCACCAAAGTAACTTACTAGCTTCACTGTCGTATCTTAGTGGTAAATTAGAAACATCAATCAGTAGTAATTTAGTAGTAACTTAGTATCATCACTGTAGTAACTTAGTAGCATCAGTGTATTAACTTAGTAGTTACTTAATAACATCACTGTAGTAACTAAGTAGTAACTTAGTAGTATCACTGTAGTAACTTAGCATCAGTAAATTAGTAAATTAGTAGTTACTTCTAATTTACTACTGTGATGCTACTAGGGGGAGGATGGTAGCTCAGGAGGTAGAGCTGGTGGTCTAGTGATCCAAAGGTTGCTGGTTGGATCCCAGGCTCCTCCTGCTAGCATGCTGTAGTGTCCTTGAGCAAGACACTTAACCCCTAATTGCTCCTGATGGCTGCGTCCGTCGGTCTTTGAACAATTGTAAGTCGCTTTGGATAAAAGCGTCTGCTAAATGACTAAATGTAAATGTAAATGTAGTAGCATCACTGTAGTAAGTTAGCATCACAGTAGTAACTTAGTAGTAAATTAGTAGCATCACTGTAGTAAGTTAGTAGCATCACTGTAGTAAGTTAGTAGCATCATTTTAATATCTTAGTAGTAACACTCTTGTAACCCAGTAGTGCTGTGTTGTGTTTTAGGGAGCTCCAGAGGGAAGTGGTAATGCTGGCGTGCAGCTTTGGGAACAAACACTGCCACCGTCAGGCCGTCTCGCACATTTCAGATTGGATCTCCAGCAACAAGAACAGGTAGCATGTGCCCACAGACATGCACACACAAACTCACGTTCACAAACATACATGCACGCACCAACTCATGTGTCACTCACTAATTCTTAAATCATCAAGAACTGCTGCAATAACTCTGTCCTGTGTATGACCTGTAGAATGACAAGAGCAATGTTTTGGTTATGGAGAGCCACCACCAACCCCCCTTTGGAGAACTATTTATCATGTTTGGGTCTATAAACAACTGATCACTACTCCAAGAGGGGGAATCACCACGGTGAGACAAATAAACATAGAAACAAACAACATTTACACAAAATTATGAACATTGGACGACAACATGTATTGAAAACTAATGAAATAGGTCCAGGAAAACTGGAACTACAACTGGTCATGTGGCCTCTTCCTATCATAATTATGGCAGTAACTGAGGGAGGAAAGGCGAGTCGGCAGGACCCCTATGCACACCCACGCCCTGCACAAGGGGGAGGCCTGCCCCACTGCAGCCAACCAGACGCCCTGCCCAGCATGAGTGCGTATTTTTTTTTAATGGATGAGTTTCTGACTTAGTACTTAGAAGCTCAGATTTCCAAGTTTCCCATGGAATGTGAACGCATCCAGCCGATCAAATTGGATGAAAAGTTAAAAGACGTTTGGGACTGGAAATATGACACACATATGTAGACACATGCACACGTGCACATACATACACACATACACACATACTGTTTACACATCACTGCTTGCCTTGGCATCGAAAACCTTCTCTCCAGACGCAGAATGTGCATGTTGAGTGTGTGTGGGTGTGTTAGTATGTGTGTTAGTGTGTGAGTGGGTTTGTGTGTGAGTGTGTGTGTAAGTGGAGCATCTCTAAAATGATTTACAAGGTCGTGGCCCTGCACAACACACACGGTGTAACAAATACGGTATAACACACACTGTCACACACACACTGTCACACACACACTGTCACACACATAGTGTCACACACACGGCGTACACACACACACACACAGTGTAACACACACACTGTCACACACAGTGTCACACACACGGTGTAACACACACACACACATACACAGTGTAACACACACACTGTAACGCACACAGTGTAACACACACACTGTAACGCACACAGTGTAACACACACACTGTCACACACAGTGTCACACACACGGTGTAACACACACACACACTTACACAGTGTAACACACACACTGTAACGCACACAGTGTAACACAGACATTGTCACACAGTCAGTAACACACACAGTGTAACGCACAGTCTGTAACACAAACTGTAACACATACAATGTAACACACACTGTAACATACATAGTAACACACACTATAACACACTGTAACACACACAGTAACACACACTGTAATGCACACAGTAGCACACACTGTAATGCACACAGTAGCACACACTGTAAAACACAAAGCAACACACACTATAAACACACAGTAACACACACTGTAAGACAGACAGCAAGACACTCTAACACACATCCATTAACACATACTGTAACACACACTGTAACACACACACACGGGAACACACACTAACACACATACAGTAACACACACACTGTAACACACACTGTAACACACTGTAACACAAATAATTTTTTTTAGGTTTAATATTTTTCTTAACTTTTCTCAGCAAAACAAATAAAGCAAAAACTGAGTTTAAAGAACTTTAAGATGGACTGTACAGCACTACTGTGTTCTACTGTGTATTTAAGGTATATTTCATGTAGTTGTACCAGGATCCCTCCAAAACATGCTTGACATTGTTTACTGCACTACTGTGTTGTACTGTGTATTTAAGGTATATTTCATGTACTTGTACTGTCGTGACCATAAAGACCTGGGCCAGTGAAAAGTCTAGATCTCTGGACAACATTTCTATCTGTTCTGGTATCAAAAAACTTGGAAGAAAGAACACTGGAACCGAGCAGAGTCTGACACGAAAAAAGTTTATTGAGTGAGAGGGTCTCCAGTCCATTCCAACTAACTAACAAATCTTTTGTACTTTATTATATACCCAAGATGTAATCTTCTCCAATTACATGTTCTGCCCCTTTCTGCACCCAGAACCAATCACTCCCTTGTTACCATGGATGTTCTCTTTTTTTGAGGTTACTTGCAAAAAAACAATCACATTCTTTCTGGGGTGTGAGCCAATCACAGCCCTGTTGCCACGCATCCTCTCTTTTGATGAAAGAGGGTTTTTTTCTATGGTTCCTAAAACTCCTGCGCCACATATTGCATTTGGCCTTGGCCTGTTCCAGACAGCCTCTCCTTTCCTGGAAAAGAGCTTTCTCCATGATTCTTGGAACTCCTGCGCCATATATATGGGCATATTTTCTTCTCATGACCTAGGCCTATATCTTTTATTCAACTGTATTTGGCTGCTGTTCTGTTTAGGTCTGTTTTTTTGCAGAAGACAACTTCTTTCTGTTATTTTATTACTTCCCTAAGTTTTGGGTTTTATAGTATACACAACAAGGTTTTTTAATACATAAAGCTTGAAAATTGGTGGTTTAGTATAACATTTGATCAGTTTCTTTTCATGTGGGGATTAATAATTACCTACAACAGTACCAGGATCCCTCTCAATGTGCGGGACATTGTGTAATGCACTATTGTGTTGTACTGTATACTTAAGGTATATTTCATGAACTTGTACCAGGATCCCTCCCAACGTGCGGGACATCGTGTACTGCACGGCCGTCAGCCTGATGGATGAGGACGTGTGGGAGTTCCTGTGGATGAAGTTCCACTCATCCAACGCCGTCTCTGAGAAGAAGGTTCTGCTGGAGGCGCTCACCTGCTCCGACAGCAGCTTCCTGCTCAGCAGGTAGGACCCGGATCAAAACTCCCAGAACCTCTCTCTCTGCCCCCCCCCCCCCCCCCCCGAACACCTGATCCTATCTCAGCTAGGACTAACACTTCTTGTTTCTGTTGATGTAGACCAGCTTCACGTTGTTGTTTTGACATAATACACTCATATGAGTACTCATCATACTGCGCTAACATACAAAACAAAATACTAAGCACACTCTGTTGTTTGGTTCCTTCCGCCATATTGCTCATGTATCTGGTTGCATTGAGAACCGGGATCATGCTTTAAGCCCCAGGTTGCTCCACTGGTCCATGTCTGCTCTGATTGGTTATAGTCTGTCATGGATCAATGAAAACATATAAAAAGCAAAAGTCTTAATTTACAAATAGGAGTTACAGTATGTATGTGTGTGTGTGTGTGTGTGTGTGTGTGTGTGTGTGTGTGTGTGTGTGTGTGTGTGTGTGTGTGTGTGTGTGTGTGTGTGTGTGTGTGTGTGTGTGTGTGTGTGTGTGTGCAGGCTGCTGAACTTGTCCCTCAGCTCTGAACTCGTTCCTGAACAGGATCTGATCGATGTGATCATCCATGTGGGACGGAACCCACATGGACGGGAACTGGCCTGGACCTTCTTCAGGGACAAGTGGGAGGTCCTGAACGCCAGGTGGGATGGAAGGAGAGATGATAGAGGGAGAGATGATGGAGGGAGAGATGTTGAGGGATGGAGGGAGAGATGATGGAGGGATGGAGGGAGAGATGATGGAGGGATGGAGGGTGAGATGATGGAGGGATGAAGTGATAGAGTGGTTTCTTGTCACCTCCCCCTGCAGGTACGGTGAAGCGTTGTTCATGAACTCCAAGCTGATTGGAGGAGTGACGGAGTTCCTCAACACCCCCAAAGAGCTGGAGCAGGTACACACTAGTACAAACTAGTGCACACTGGAGTACACACTGGAGTACACACTGGAGTGCACACGAGTACACATTGGATGCTCTGCACTCTAAACTCCATTGTTGTGTATTGCTTGTGCAGACAGGAAGTGAAGCAAACAGGAAGTGTCATTGCAATATGTAGCAGAAACCGGTTGTATCAAGCTCTACAAGCTTCCTTTGGGATTTATTGGGACCTGGGAAGGAAACACACACCCTAGTAGACAGACCCCGAAATGACTATTCCCTGTGTCACTGTGTCATTCAAATAAGATGTGGTCTTTATTTAATGTGATTATTATTATAATATATGTATTATATACTGTATAATATATATTATATAGCTAATATATATATAGATATATATATATGTAAACTTGCTTTACAGTTATAATAGCAATATTTACAAGCACTTATATACACTTTCTTGGCCAAGTATCTCTGCCCTTAAGGCTCTCCAGCTGTGCAGTCGCAGCATAGGACTGCGACGACACAGGATGAAGAGTGGTATTCACAGTAGTCGTGTTGACTTAGTTCTTCTTGAACTTTATAAATATCTGCGTTCCTCTTGAACTTTTATCTTCTACCTTTCTAGAAGCTTTTATCTTTTACCTATCTGGTGTTCTTTCTAGATATACTTCCTCAACACTAGAAAGTTGTATGTAATTACTTTGTGACAACCCTCTGGACGAGCTGTACGTTTACCCACATCAGGGCTCGGCTCAGTCTCAGTCATTACAACATACACACCGTTGTCTCTTACTATACCTGGGAATCTTATACTTGATAACAAACCTCTGCATACTTCTCTATTTTTACCGATTATAGCAACATTCAACAGAGGATCACTCATTCTTTTCACTCCATGGTCTTTCATAAACACACTGCAGCAAAGCCCGCTATCTCGCACATTTCTAAAATCGCCAGGAGCAGCCAAATAAGTTGAACCTGTCTAGAAGGAAAATTTGATTTTTCCAGATTCGTCTTCCTTGGTGTTTTTTTTAATCTCTCAATGTATTTTCAGCACCAAGTTTGATTTGTAAATTGTAGAAAAATGTTTAACCGTGGAGTTAATTATTCCCATTAGGTACAAGTCAGTGTAAGCAGCACGTACTGGACTTCATTTTCCACAATGATGGTCAGTTCTCTGACAGCAACGCTGTGAACCACAGCGATGCTTTGTTTGATACCGGCGATATCCCGGGCTTGGAGAACATTTCAAACAGCGGATTTCCTGAATATGAAGAGGAAACTGAATATTTTCAAGAACCACCAGAGGAGACCAAACAGGCTCTCAGAGTGTAACTGGGGTAGGGTTGGAGTTAGCCCACATAAGAACTCCAAGAACTTTGAAGATATTTGGCATACACACATTTATATATTAAATGACACACCAAGGCTGATATATAGAGACTTATATTATTGATAGACTCTACATTTTGTTGTGTTGTCCGCACTTTTAAACTCCTAAATAATTCCACTTTTGTAAAACATGTATATTCTTACTGTTAAATTAAAGCTTTTTTTTTTTAAACAAAAGATATTGTGTGTCGATGACACTGTTCAACATTCCCTCAAAACACAAGAACAATGCAGAGATTGCCCCATTCAGCAGGGTGTCAAGTCCCAATCACAGACTTGTTACTGGGCTACCTCCCCATTTTTGGAAAGAGTGTTCCTGTGTCATATTTTGCCATATATGGGCATATTTCCTTTTTCTTCTGTCGGACATGACCTTGAACTGTTCTCTTTGTTTTAACTAAATTTTTTTCCTTGACTCTCTTTTGGTTTTATAGTATACATTTAAAAAAATATTTTTGATACATTTTGGAGAAGACAAGTTATTTTTATTATTTCATTATTTCCCTAAGTTTTGGGTTTTATAGCATATATTTTTAAGCCTTTTTAGATTCATATTTCTTGAGTATTGGTGGCTTAGTATAACATGTAATAATACTAATAATATTTTTTTAGTAATTTAATATTTTTTTTCCGAGTGCGCATGCGCGAAAGCTGCTTGCTGCCTGTTACGTTGCTCCAATTTTGAGTCTGCTTCTATTCTCTTTTTTTCATTCTTGTTTTTTTTGCACTCTAACTCTGTGAAGTCCTGCTCTCTCTAACAAAGTTTTTTTTAGAAAGTTTTCGTGGTTTTTTTCGTGTTGTTTTTATTATGCCGCTTCCACCGGGACACGCTGCCTTTGTTTACTCCGGAGATCAACTGACCGCGCTAATGCCGGCCAGCATAGTGGCCCGACCAGCTGATATACCACCTGAACTCTGGAAGAAAACACGCCGGGGATGCAGAGAAGGGAAGCAACGTCGGGGGATGAGTGGAGGGTCGAGACGGGACGGGCTTATGGAAAGGAGAAGATTTAAGCCGTGTCGCCCCTCTGTTGTTATGGGAAACGTACGGCCTCTTAGCAACAAAATGGACAAGCTAACGGCGCTAACGTGGAGCCACGCAGAGTACCGGGAGTGCAGTCTGATGTGTTTCACTGAGACATGGCTGCACAGGGACATTTTGGACCAGAACGTCTCTGTCAATGGCTTCCACACCGTCCGGGCAGACCGGGATTGTACCGAGAGCGGTAAACCGAAAGACTGGGGGCTTGCCGTTCTAGTTAACAGCAGATGATGTAATCCTGGTCACATCACCATTAAAGAACAGCTCTGTAGCCCGGATGCTGAACTGCTGTTCGTCATCATCGTTGTCCTGTACATCCCTCCCTCTGCAAACCCAACATCTGCCTGCAGCATCATACACACCACCATCTCCAAACTTCAAACTCAACACCCCAGTGCCCTCATCATCATGTCGGGAGACTTTAACCATGTCATCATGAACAGAGTTCTGCCGACTTTCAAACAGTACGTGAGCTGTCCTACCAGAGAGGAGAGGACCCTGGACCTGATGTATGCTAATATTAAGGATCCATACATCTCCTCTTCTCTCCCCCCTCTGGGCAGGTCAGATCACAACCTGGTTCACCTCAAACCCCGCTATGTGCCTCTGGTGAAGAGGAAGCCTACGACCACAAGGACTGTGAGGAGGTGGTCGGAGGAGGCTTATGAGGCACTGCAGGACTGCTTTGAAGTGACTGACTGGCCTGCACTCTGTGAGCCCCACGGGGAGGACATTGATGGGCTCACGGAGTGCATCACGGATTATATCAACTTCTGTGTGGACTGCAATGTCCCAGCTCGGACTGTCACCTGTTACGCCAACAATAAACCATGGATCACTAAGGACATTAAGGCCATCCTGAACGAAAAGAAGAGGGCGTTCAGGGATGACAACCGTGATGAGGTGAGGAGAGTGCAGGGGGTACTCAAACTTACAATCAAGGAGGCAAAAGACAGTTATAGGCGAAAGCTGGAGAAAAGAATCCAGCAAAACAACATGAGGGATGTGTGGAGTGGCATGAGAACCATCACTGGGTTCCAGAAGACTGGTGGCATGGGGTTGGAGGGCCATGCGGACCGGGCCAATGAACTGAACCTATTTTTCAATAGGTTTGATACTGCGGCCCATCCCCCACAAGTCTCTGCTGCTGGCTGCTCAACAACTACTGCCACTTTATCTCCCCCTACTCCTCCTCGTTACAGACCCCTTGTCTGCTCCTCACTGCCTCAATTCACACCCACCTACTCCACCCCCCCTGCTCTACCCTGTCCTCCAAAACCTGAGGACCCCACCCCTCCCCCAAATGTCACCTCTACAGTGTCATTCATGCTTGACCTGGTGAGAAGACAGCTGACAAGACTCCACTCCGGCAAAGCTGCAGGCCCCGACGGTGTATTTCCCAGAGTGCTTAAAGCCTGTGCCCCCCAGCTGTGTGGAGTACTCAGCCAAGTCTTCAGCCTGAGCCTGCACCTCCAGAGGGTCCCTGTGCTGTGGAAGACGTCCTGCCTTGTTCCTGTGCCGAAGACGCCGCGTCCCAGCGGCCCTCAGGACTACAGACCGGTGGCTCTAATGTCCCACATCATGAAGACCTTCGAGAGGCTCGTCCTGGAGCAGCTAAGGCCTATGGTCAGGCCTTTCACTGAACCACTGCAGTTCACCTACCAGCCCCGCCTGGGAGTTGAGGACAACATCATCTACCTGCTGAACAGAGTCTACACTCATCTGGACAAGCCGGCGAGCACTGTGAGAGTCATGTTCTTTGATTTCTCCAGCGCTTTCAACACCGGCTCTACTGGGTGAGAAGATGGCTGCGATGCAGGTGGAGGCCCCCATCGTGTCCTGGATTGTTGATTACCTGACGGGCAGACCACAGTATGTACGCCTACAGAACTGTGTGGACAGGGTAGTCAGCAACACTAGGGCCCCACAGGGGACTGTCCTCTCTCCCTTCCTCTTCACCCTCTTCACCTCAGACTTTAACTATTGCACAGAGTCCTGCCACCTTCAGAAGTTTTCTGATGACTCAGCAATAGTTGGTTGTATTAAAAAGGGTGATGAGAGTGAATACAGGACTGTTGTGGGCAACTTTGTCACCTGGAGTGAGCTGAACCATCTGCAGCTCAATGTGACTAAGACAAAGGAGCTCATAGTGGATCTGAGGAGGGCAAAAACACCCGTGACCCCTGTTTCCATCCAGGGGGTCCCTCTGGACACTGTGGAGGAGTACAAGTACCTGGGGGTGTACTTCAATAGCAAGTTGGACTGGACCAGAAACACTGAGGCAGTCTACAAAAAGGGCCAAAGCCGACTTTATTACATTTCACTGCATATATGTATGGAAGTATGTATATGTATGTGACAAATAAAAAATCTTGAATCTTGAATCTATTTCCTACGGAGGCTGAGGTCCTTTAACATCTGCCGGACGATGCTGAGGATGTTCTATGAGTCTGTTGTGGCCAGTACGATCTTCTTCGCTGTCACATGCTGGGGCAGTGGGCTGAGGGTCACAGACAACAACAGACTAAACAAACTAATCAGGAGGGCCGGTGATGTAGTAGGAGAGGAGCTGGACACCCTGACGACTGTGGCAGAGAGGAGGATGCTGTCCAGGCTTCAGTCCATCTTGGACAATGTCTCACACCCTCTCTACGACACACTGGCCCAGCAGAGGAGCACCTTCAGCAGAAGACTCCTCTTACCCAGATGCACCACAGTGCGCCACAGGAAATCATTCCTGCTTGCGGTCATCAATCTCTACAACGCCTCCCTCAGGGAATCAGACACCCCCTCTCTATAATCTGACCTCAAAACACGGATATCCACTTCTGCACTTTCTTCTTCTTGCACATTTTTTTTACTGTACATTTTACCTTTACCATGTGTATATAGATATGTTTATATATTTATTTATATATAAATATGTTTCTTAATGATTGTTATATGTTGTATGTTAATATGTTGTATGTAAATATGTTGTATGTAGATTGGAGTTGTCATGAAAGTAATTTCCCCCTGGGATTATTAAAGTATTTCTGATTCTGATTCCTTCCTTCCCTCTTCCCTCCCTCGCCCTCCTTCCTTCCTTCCCTCCTTTCCTCCTCCCTCCCTCCCTCACTCCTTCCTACTATCCCTCCTCCCTCCCTCCCTCCCTTTCTCTTTCATTCTCCAGTTGAAGGAGTTCATCCAGGCCAGTGGCGCAGGGGCGGGACCTGCATTGCAGCGGGCGCTGGAGATCGTCGAGGGCAACGTGCGCTGGCTCCGCCTCCACCACCACCAGTTCTACCAATGGCTGCGCAAGGCTCCTGACGCCAACATGGCTTCTGACTATGCCGGCCGCTAGCTAGATAACTAGCTAGCCGCCAACCCTCTACTAGCTCACGGGTGCAGTCAGATAAAACCGAAAGGAGAATGTCGCCGGTTTCCTGTTTGTTCCTGAGCGTCTTGGTTACTGTGAAAACCGTAAAGACCACCCTGAGTGATTTAGACGACTGCAACTGTAGCTAGCTCTGCCCTAACACACCCCCAATCAGAGTGCAGATCTGTGCTTCTGCGTTTAGACAAACCTGGCCAAGCTACATGCTAACATTAAAACTCCTCCGACTGAGTCTTAGTTTCTCTTTTCCTCCTGTGGCCTCGAGAGAAAGAACAAACTGAGAAAGAGATGGATGGAGAGATGGAACTTGTTCCTCAAACTAACTTCTCAGGAACGACTTCAGGAAGATTCTCTCTTTGCTGCTGTGTTTGTCTAGTTCATTTCAGTCGATTTAAATCTCCATTTCAGATCTAAGCGGGTTCCTGTGTGGGTTCCCTGCCCTCTGCTGTCCTCGGGCGTCCTCTGGTGCCCTCTAGTGTCCTCTGGTGCCTTCTGGGGCCCTCTGGTGTCCCCTGGTGTCCCCAGGTGCCTCTGGTGCCCTCTGGTGCCAGAAGCTGCTCAGGGATTAGAGACGCTTTTACAAACCATCTTCGTGCTCCACCCAAAAGAGCAAAACTTTCAATTTAAGACAAGAGCTGAGACAATACCACTGAAGATGGAGTTAAAACCTCCAACTGGACCTCCAACAGAACCCTCCTGGATCTCTTACAGGACCTCCAACAGAACCCTCCTGGACCTCTTACAGCACCTACAACTGGACCTCCAACCGGACAACTGACATAACCTGCCTGGACCTCCAACTGAACCTCCAACAGATCCTTCCTGGACCTCTTACAGGACTTCAAACTGGACCTTTAACTTGACCTCTGACTGAACCTTTTTGGACCTTGAACAGAACCTTCCTGGACCTCCAAATGGACCTCCAACGGGACCTCCAACTGGACCTTCCTGGCCCTCCAACAGGACCTCCAACAGAACCTCCAACAGGACCTCCAACATCTACAAAGTTGCTCTTTCAGAAAATCAGCTGCCTCCTTCTGAACCATGTCACCTCTTCACACCTGAGAACAAATGATGGGACCTGAGATGGGTGGACAGATGGAGGTGTTCACAGATGGAGGGATGGACAGATAGATGGATGAGGGATTAACAAATAGAGAGATGGAGGGATGGCCAGATGGATGGATGATGGGATGGATAGATGGAGGGATGGACAGATGGACAGACGGTGGAATGGACAGATGGGTGGATGGACAGAGGGAGGGATGAACACATTTACAGATGGAGGGATGGAGAGATGGACAGATGGTGGAATGGACAGATGAAAGGATGGACAAATGGAGGGATGGACAGATGGACAGATGGGGGATGGACAGCTGTAGGGATTGAGTACACAGTGAAAGACAGAATCCCCGAGTTCCTCTTTATCTTTTCATCTCATTGACAAAGGATGAAAGAACAGGAAGTGGAAGCTGTAACTGTAGCAATGGTCCCAGACGGCAGCAGGATTGTCGGATTCCTTCCTCCTAGCGTTCTGATTGGCCAAGCTCCAACCTGGACCGACTCACCTAGTTATTGATCAAAATGTTAAAAACTTCCTCTAAATGTTTGAAAATGTCTTAAGAAAAATTATCCCTGGACTATCGTCGGCCATCTTGTTTCTGGGATGGAGACAGTGGGTGGAGTCAGCCCTGTCCTGACTCAGACTGGATGTGGTGTCAGCAGTCCTCCAGCAGGGGTGCCAGCATTCTGCTCCAATGATGCACTGCAGCCGTTTTTATGTGTTTTCTCATGGTGAGGACAATGCGTTTCTGACTTAATTTGACTTTCCAGGATTCCACTGCCTCAACAAATCTGGAATGGAACGATCCGCATGGACGATAAAAAGAAAAATCCTCAACATATTGTGACTGTTTTGAAATTTATGATGAAACAATGATCAGCAGATGGAGTCGTTTAATTATTTCATTATTAAAAAAAATTCTCAGATCAGTCCCTCCAGGAACAGAATTTTGGCGGTGGCAATAATTGCCGCAATTTGAAGGAAAACACCTTAAGTCATTATGTTCATTTTATTTACATTTAGAAAATCACAGGAAGTGATGTCATGTCACTTCCTCTTTGGTCACGGAGGAAAGAAAATTACTTTTTTCTTCTGTAATATTTTCTTTTCGCCAAATCCTGAAATTTTACTTAATCAAAATAAACCTGAGAAAAGATGAAAACTGCAAAATAAACCAAACTCCTGGAGGGATGGGGGAGGACGGAAGTGGGATGTTTGTAGGGCCAGATGAAGGACAGGTGGAGGAAGGACATAGGACAGCAGACGGACCAGACATGGGATGGGTGGAGGACAGACCTGGTATGGTGCAGGGTGGTGTAGGATGGACCTGGGACAGTGTAGGACGGACATGGGAAGTGTAGGGTGTAGGAGGGGTGTTGGATGTGACTGTGTAAGACGGTGTAGGACGGTGATAGGGTGGGACGGTGTAGGACAGACATGGACGGTGTAGGACGGATGTATGGTTGGACGGTGCAGGATGGGTGTAGAGTGGGACAGTGTAGCACAGGTGTAGGGTGGGATGGTGTAGGAAGGTGTAGGACAGATATGGATGATGTAACTGTAGGATGGGTCTAGGGTGGGACGGTTTTGGAAGGTGTGCAGTAGGACAGACATGACACCCTAGACATGACCCTACACCCTTCCCACACCATGTGGGAAGGGTGTAGGGTAGGAGGGTGCGGGACAGACATGGACAGAGTAGCACGGTAGTAGGGTGGGATGTGTCGGATGTGTAAGACAGACATGGACGGTGTAGGACAGCTGTAGGGTGGAATGGTGTAGGGAAGACATGGGACGTGTCGGACGTGTAGGACAGACATGGACAGTGTAGGACGGCTGTGGGGTGGGATGGTGTAGGACAGGTGTAGGGTTGAGTGGTGTAGGACAGTGTAGGATGGGTGTAAGGTGGGACAGTGCAGGACAGACATGGATGGTGAAGGACAGGTGTAGTGTAGGACAGTGTAGAACGGTGTATCAATATTGTGACATCCTAATGAACTCTTGATGTTTTTGTCCTTTAACCGATGAAACGGAAACCGCTTGTTCAGATGAATCTTCTGATTAGTTTGAATCCACCTCAGATTATCACAAGAATACGGATTACCTCAACTAATCCCTAACCCGAGGCCCAACTCTGACCCCAGCATTTCCAAGATGGCCGACGCAACAATTTATTCTAAATGTTTTATTTCTAAACATGTTTCTGAACAAACAGTTTATCTAATCTGTCGTTACCATCCTGGTAGTACTTATTAACCCTTAATGTACCCCAACTAACACATCAGGGTTTCGGGTTAAGAGTAGCCTCTTAAGCGGAAACCCAAATTCACCCCAAATAACCCCTAACTAACCCCAATCTAATTTAAGAGGCCCCAACTTGCCCCAACTGACCATAACTTACCCTAACATATTTTAATGGACCTTAACCTGCCCTAACTGACCCAAACTGACACTTACTTACCCTAACGTACTTTAACGGACACTAACCTACCCTAACTTACCCCAACTGACCCTAGCTCATCCTTACGTACCCTAATGGACCCTAATTTACCATAACTCACCCTAATTTACTCTAACAGCTCCTAACCCTTACAGACCCCAAGATATCCTAACTGACCCCAACTGACCCTAACTTACCCTTATCTACTCTAATGGACCCTAACCTACTCTAATTGATCTCAACTGACCCAAACTTACCCTAACTGATCCTAACTTACCCTAACGGACCCCAAGTTACCATAACTGACCCCAACTAACCCTAACGGACCCGAAATTACCCTAACTTACCCTAACAGACCCTAACTTATCCTAACGGACCCGAAATTACCCTAACTTAGACAAACAGACCCTAACTTACCCTCACAGACCTTAACTTATCCTAATGGACCCTAACAGACCCTAACTTACCCTCATGGAACCTAACAGACCCTAGCGGACCTTAACTTACCCTACCTTACCCTAATGGACCCAGCAGCCATCGGAGCAGGGCCTCCATCTTATTGATTGTGATTCATGCGAGGGAAGTTCTGAAAGCCACTAAACAAACTGAGCTAACTATCAACATTTTTAAACTAAATGAAACAGGTTACTGGGGTAACCAAGGCGGCGATTAAAACCGTGGATCATGGCTGCTAGATGGAACTAGCTAGATAGCTGGTCTGATCAGGGTTGTGACCTCACTTCCTGTGGGGATGAGCTGAAAGCAGGGAGTCCCTGCAGAGATTCATTCTATTTCCTGTTTGCCCCCTTGTGGTTGATGTGTGTTTGAACAGTATTAAAGTAGTTAATTCCTGATTTTGTGTTACTGTGTTGAATTAGCATCACAGCTGCCGTGTCGGTTACCTGCCAGGCATCCTGACCTTACCTTTCAGAAAGGCACTGCATCCGGGGCCTACGGTGGAGGTAACAAGCCTTACACTTGGATAGATTAAATCGAATTTAATAAAATTAATCTGGGTTAAAGTAAGGTGGGTCTGGATTAAGGGGTGTCTGGTCAGTCTTTGCGTTTGTCCCATCCCAGCCGTCCTTCCTCAAGGGGACAGCTGAGGAACAGTGGGCAGCCCTTGCCTCGATGGTACCTTGGGACCAATTCCAGGTGTAGATCCATGTTATCAGAATCAGAATCGTCTTTATTGCCAAGTAAATTTACACATACAAGGAATTTGTGTTTGTATTCAGTGCATACAGGAAACATAAATGTAAAATTTAATAATAGTAAAACAATATGTACATTTATAAGAATATGTAAAATAAGGTTTATTTTAAATAAACCTTATTTTAAATAAATGGGGATGGTAGCTCAGGCGGTAGAGCTGGTGGTCTAGTGATCCAAAGGTTGGTGGTTGGATCCCAGGCTCCTCCTGCTAGCATGCTGTAGTGTCCTTGAGCAAGACACTTAACCCCTAATTGCTGCTGATGGCTGTGTCCGTCAGTGTTTGAACAATTGTAAGTTGCTTTGGATAAAAGCGTCGGCTAAATGTTAAATAAATATCAGGTGGAGTCAGGTACGCTCAGCTTGGAGAGCTCGTCCTATAGAAGAGATGGGATAATTATGTTGAAGGCAGAGATGAAATCCACAAACAGGATCCTGGTGTAGGTTCCTGAGGAGTACAAGTGCTGGACAATTAAGTGTAGGGCCAAGTTTACTGCATCGTCTACAGACCTGTTGGCTCTGTAGGGGAACTGCAGGGGGTCCAGGAGAGGGTCTGTGATGGATTTGAGGTGGGACAGCACAAGGCGTTCAAAAGACTTAATCCCCACATAGGTCAGGGCGAAATGTAATCATTAAGTCCTGTGGTCCTTGGCTTTTTTGGGACTGGGATGATGGTGGAGGATTTGAGGCTGGTACATGTCATGTCTCCAGTGAGGTGTTAAAAATGTCTGTGAACACCGGAGACAGCTGATCAGCACAGTCCTTCAGGGTGGATGGAGAGACAGTCAGGTCTGGCTGCTTTGCGGGTGTTTTGCCTCTTGAAAAGCCTGTTGACATCTCTCTCCAGGATCGAAGAGTCATCACTGTGGTGGGGGAGAAGGGGGGCCTCTAAGGTGAGTAGCTGTGAAGAGGTCCGCTCTCCTGCTGTGGTGGGGGAGGTGAAGCTGTTATGCTGGGGCTGGTGGAAGGTGTCACGGGGGATGGTGTCAGGACTGTCTCCTTGCCTTTCAAAGCGACAGTAGAAGTTGTTCAGGCCGTTGGCCAGGCGTGAATTGTTCATGGAATGAGGCACTTTTGGCTTGAGGTTATTGATTGGTCTGAAGTCATTGGCTGAAAGCTGGTGTTGGAGTCTTGTTGAGAACAGTCATTTAGCATCTCGCACCTACTTGCTAAACCTGTACTTAGCCACTTTAAACATGTCTCTGTCCCCACTCCTAAATGCCTTTTCCTTCTCTGACTGTAGTTGTCTGAGTTTAGCTGTGAACCAGGACTTGTTATTGTTATAACTCACCCTGGTGACCCATGGTACAGTTTTCTTCATAGAAGCTGATGTATGATGTCACAGCCTCTGTGTACTCATCCAGACTGTTGGTAGCAGTACTGAAAACGTCCCAGTTGGTGCAGTGCAAGCACACCTGAAGATCATCCACAGCTGGAGTGTAACAGTTACATTTGTAGCTTAAACATAGTTTGGTTACATATTCATTAAATTAATCATTCATGTTGATAGCGAAAACAGAGAATGATTCCAGAGAGGCCCTTTGGGTGTGTTATCAGTTCATGGCATGGGATCCAGGGGAAATTCACACCTTTGTGCGACTTTGGTGGAAGACAATAGAAGAGGTGACTTGAGTACGTGCGTGTGTGTGTGTGTGCAAGTGTGTGTATGTTTACAAAGTGACAGGGAGATTATCGTCACACATATTGGTGTCCTGCTGTGTTCAAGGGGATTTTCAGTCCCAGTGTTTGGAGTTGTGTCTTTGTCTTTGTATTTGAATGTTCGTCCTGAAGAGACAGGGGGAGAGGGGGGTGTCGTTTTCGTAGAGTTTGGGATCACTTCAGTGGTTTCACATCTGACTGTTAATTGCTGGTCAGACATAACTCCATTGAGCCGAGACACAGACCCAATCTAGATGTCCAGGCTGCAACCTTTTCCTCTGTCCGTAGGTGAGGATTATGTCACAGTTCTCGAGATTCAAGTTTCAAGATTCAAGAGGTTTATTCGTCACATACATATACATACTTTCATAAATAAATGCAGTGAAATGTCAATGCAACGCACCCGGTGATTAGGCACACTATGTTCTAGACTGAACACAATAGCTACCTAAAAATTTCTACTTCTGCTGCACAAAAATCCAGGTTTATGAATGACTGTTCGCTACACCCTCCTTCTGGGGGTGACCCAACCTGCTGAGGATGGACAGCATTCACTCGAACGGGTAAGGCACCATCACTCTTTCTAGGAATATAGATAAAAGTTTGAGTCAAGCCTGACATCTCACTCTAGAGCAGGTTGAGACACAGGTGAGTAGAGAGCCTGGTAGTACCACTTAAAAGGGGGTGGACCAGTCAAGGTACAGTAGGGCAGACTAATAGTAAGCCTGCACATGCTACACGCTCAGAGGGTGTAGAGTCTGCCAGTTTAGCTAGTACTATACAGGACAGTAGTAACCTGCCTAAAGTATTAGAGAGCACATATTTTGCCAGACAGACTGATGGAGTACAGACTGATGGAGTACAGACTGATTTAGTACAGACTGATGTAGTACTGTGTGTATTTAATCATCATTAACTATTCTTCCTCTCATCTTGGTAAAAACTCTGTTGGTCATACCCCTCTGACGGTTTTCTCTCCTAATCAGAGTGTTTAGAGATTACTCAGCAGTTCATACCCGATTCCCACACTATTCATTCCCTGTCGTGCTTATAGTTCCTCATAATCCAAACTAGGCTCTAAACAATGCAATTTTACTGAAATGAATACCAGGGAAGGGATGGGGGTGAAGGGCACCGATCAGCCTACATTGATGGAAATTGGTCTTATAAATATCAGAAAACTCCCGTCCAAAGCATTGTTAGTTAATGATTTGATCGGAGGCCAAAATCCTGATATGATGGGTCTTTGTGATACTTGGTTAAGGCCACACGATTTCTTATTACTAAACCAAGCTTCTCCACCAAACCATAGCCCCTTTCCCACATGGAATCCGTAACATTGTTGGATAAAAAATATCCGGTAAAGGCAGTAGGTAGCCATTCCGACATGGCCTCCTTTAAAGAAAAGTTCTGTATGGAGTATGTTCCCACATCGATGACTGTCTATGGATACATTACATAATGCTCGCACAAAAGGTAATATCACGCAAGACTACGCAACAGAATCGTTTTTTAGACCAGCGCTTCCAACCCTGTCTCCCTGCCCCACTGAGTCTTCCCTCCGCTGACGGAGCCCCTGTTCCTGGACTTAATAACCCTAACCCAAAGTTATTAAATCAGTGATAATTTTCAACCTATCCAACATTCTCTGCCTCCAGGCAAGGAACATTCGCCACCCATTCTATCTCTCCCTGTCCACTTGTCGGGCCCGACGCTATGGTGCAGCTGGTGGGCAAGCGAATCGCTTGTGCCAGATGCCACCACACCCCTAACTCTAAAAGACACGTCTAGGAGGAGAGACCTGGGGCTGTGAGGAGAGACCCGGGGCTGTGAGGAGAGACCTGAGAGCATGCTGTGATCTCGAGAGAAGACGGAAGCGGAAGTGAGTAGTGAGTGGAGACCCAACATGGTGTGCCCTGCTACACTAATTAACGCTCCGGTAGCTCCACCTCAGAAAAATAACAAAGCGAATTGCAAATAATATTTATATATATATAAAAAAAAAGGGAACATTGCGCAAAAAAATCAAAGTGGAGGACCTCGAGGATTATATCAATTTATTTTATAAAGCATACGTGATGGAAGGCGACCAGGACCTCAATAATCCCGCGAAAAGGAAGAAGACCGACTCAGCAACAGACAATCTCATACCGGGTGCTCTAGAGGTTAGTGTCTTTTAACAAAAAGATTAACAAAAAACTGGACATGCTCGGTCCGCTTCTCCGAGACATTACAGAGATCGCGGATCTAAAAACCTCTGCGAAGCGTCTCACACTGGAGTATCTATATTGATCAATAAAAGTATCCCATATCAAAATAAACCACAATGTCAGACCCAGAAGGGCGTTACATAATCATTAATGGTATTTTAGGTAACTAAAATAGGTAAATTAACCATAGCTAATATTTATGGCCCCTAATGAGGATGACCAAAATTTCTTTCACAATATATTTTCAAAACTCTCAGAATTCTGTGAATCAATTGTTATATTGGGAGGAGTCTTCAACAAGGTACTGGATCCAAATTTAGGCCGTTCCATGGTTCCCACAGTACACACTTTTTGGCTGGGAGTTCTCAGTGGCAGTGGCAATGGCCTGCCAGTCTCATCCTCCTTACTGCTATCTTCTCTGGTACACTGGGTAGTGCCCCATACAGACGTTGGTTGGTAATGTGTTCGTCCTGGTTGATGTTCAGTACCACACGTAACATTCTGGTGTAGGACCCATCCAGGGACTTCTGTAGGGCCTTTGTTAGTGTCCAGCACTCGCAGCCGTATAGGTAAACGGACTCCACGGTGGCAGAGAAGAAACTGATCTTGATGTATCGGGGGAGGTTGGATTTCCACACACTGGTCATGCCATTAAGTGCTCTCCAGGCAAGTGTTTTTCTCACATTAAGGTCCTTTCCGTGGAGCCGACCCACGCGCCCAGGTATTTAAAATCATTGACCTCTTTTAGCACTGAGCCTTCTGTTGTTAATAGGGGTGAGTGTTTCTGGGGGATGTTGTAGGTCATGACCTCTGTTTTCTTTGCGTTTAGCATGAGGCCGACCTTAGCACACTCTAGCTCAACTCTGGTCAGGAGATCCTGTGGCTGCTTCACCTTGTTAGATAGCAGGCAGATGTCATCAGCGTAGTCCAGGTCTGTCAGGGTTTCTGCAGGGTGTCTCGTGGACCTTCTGGGTGCGATAGTGAAGCCGAGCTCTGGCTCCTTTCCTTTGATGGCTTGTCTCAGAGCATAGTCCAATACTATAATGAAAAGGAAGGGGGCTAGGGTGTATCCCTGCAGCACTCCGGTTTGGATGTTGAACTCCTCGCTGGTACCGTCCGGCTGTTACCGTCCGGCGTTCTCGTTCCCGTGTACATGGTCCCTATGGCATGGATTGGTTGGGAGGAACATTGTAGGCCTTGAGTATTCTCAACATCATTCCTCTGTGGATGGTGTCGAAGGCCTTCTTGAAGTCGATGAAACACCTCACCGCAGCCAGGTTGTTCCTCTTTACCTCTTCAATGATCCTCCTTAATGCAAGGATCTGGGCTAAAGTGGTTCTACCCTCTCGGAACCCGTTTTGGTTTTCGCTGAGGTGAGGGTCGATAGCACTCCGTATCCTGTTTAGTATCATGCGGTTGAACATTTTTGCAATGATACAGGTCAGGCTGATACCACGGTATTTGTCAGGTCTTGAGAGATCTCCAGATTTTGGTACCGGGATGATGTGTGAGAGTGACCATATTTCTGGCATGACATTTTCCATTAGAGCCTGGTTGCAGACCTCCAAGATGACGTCATCGAGATTGCAGTTCTTGATAACCTCTGGGAGGATACCGTCAGGTCCAGCCGCTTTCCCGTGTCTCAGGGAGGCTTTGACCTTGGCTAATTCCCGCGATGTAAAAGGGCCCTCATCGATGTTGAGATCCCCCAGGACTGCAGGTATTTCCTGCTCAGCACCTTCTACTGACTGGTGTGTGCCAAGGAGGTTCCTGAAGTGAGTTAACCAAGTGGTCACTCTCTCCTCTGGGCTGTTTCCTGCCACCTGTCCTTCTTTTGGTATTTTCCTTCCACACATCTCTTTGATCACCCTCCATGATTCACTGTACTGTTGTTCTCCCTGGGCAGCTTCCACTCTGCGGACTTTTTGCATCAGCTCTTCACCTCTGATTTTGTCATACTTGGCAAAGAGAAGACGCTTGGCCTCCTTCAAGGTCTCACGTTGTTCTGCAGACGGGTTTTGACCCAATGCATGTTTTGCGTCCTTTACTTTCCGCATTAAAGATGGAATTCCTCCACTTCTTTCTCACTAGAATCTAGTCAAGCTAACACTTCATACCAGTGGGCCGGTCCTGAAAGGTCCATCTTTTGCCTTTTCTCTTCCTGAACATGGTGTTTGCAGCCAGTAGATCTTGTTCCAGGAGTAGGGTGGCAAGGTATGCTCCGTTCCGCTTTGTGTCGTCATGGAAAGTGTAAGTTGCGTCACTTTGGCCGTGTCTTGCATTGAAGTCAGCCAGAATCGCAAGGAACTTGTGAGCTGGGACGCTACAGACTGTTGTTGCCAGGTCCCCGTAGAACTTTTCCGCCTCCTCGGCTGACGCGACCTTGGTGAGTGAATACACTGCCATGGTCATTGTCACAGGGCTGCCATCAAATTCAGCAATGAGGATCCGCTCTGAGTAACGGTGGACCCTCCAGAGTGCCTTGCGTGCCCAGGGGCTCAACAGCAGCCCTACACCTCCGGTTGCTGCCTGGGCTTCGTTTCGCCATGCTGAGGAGGTGACGAAGGTGTAACTGTCAGCCCTGCAGTATTTGATGTTGATTTTGGCATGCACCCTTCTGTGCTCCTGGACTCCCAGGATCTCCACTCCTCTGCTCTCCACACAGTGTGAGAGTTCCTCCAACCTCCCGACTTCTCTGACTGTGCATGCATTGAAGCTCCCCATTATAAATGGCCTCCTGCAACGCATGAGTGCATTGGATGGGGTGCTGTGATCGGACAGGACCCTCCCTGGGACATTCCCAGGGTTTGAGGTCCTGTTGTCATGCTGTCCTCCGGGAGGAGGACCAGCACCACCGTCCGCTGCGATGCTCCTGCGGACTCCCGCCGCTGGAAGTATAGGGTTTGGGATGACTTTGTACTCCATGGTAGGCTTTACAATGCTGATTAAGGACTGTGGTGCGCAACTCCTCGCAGTCCTGGTTTAAGTTCAGAGTGTCCTTCTCCTAGGTGGGTTGCCATCCAAGGCTATGAGCTCCACCTGCCCATGCTATTTGCACATAGCTGGGACAGTGGTTGGCAGGTGCCAGGGCGTGTCCACATGCCAGTGGGCCTGCGCGCCGTGCCACTGGGGCCCACTGCTGCTCCGAGATCCCCTGCAGTTTAGCCTGGGACCTCAAGGTCCCAGTATCCGTGTGTGGCCGCGAGGAGGCACTGCAGAGGTCTTGGCGACAGAGAGGCTTTGTACCAGCAGGGGGAGACTTATGCACTCGGCTCCCCTTTTCACCCCCCGCAAGGCGGGCTAGCTGGTGGCAGTAGCTGAAAGCAGAGTAGCAAGCAGAAGCAGCACGTAACATGCACTAACCACAAGCACACCTACCCCAGAACTCCTGCATTACGCGTCACACAGCCCTGCATGCAAGCATGCACGCACACAAATCAGGCCGATTAGCTTCAACCTGATAAATGAATCAAACCGGAACCCTCCTGGCAGGTGGTGGTTTAACACCTCACTTTTGACAGATAAAGAATTTTACCATTTATTTTCCAAAGAATGGACTTCCTTCATTGAACTAAATGAATCCCCATAAATATCATGATCCTTACTTTGGGAAACAGCTAAGGCAGTTCTAAGAGGTAGTATTATTTAATTCTCCACTCACAAGTAAAAGAAAGGACAAGAATGCCAAAATAAACTCGAACAGCAACTAAAGGAGTTGCACCCCCAACAAGCCCACTCATTTTCTCAGCAAATCCGAAATGAGATCAGGACAATTACATCCCAACTTGAAACTATCATCCATCAAAAGACACAATTCCTTATGCAACGAACAAGAGCTAATTGTTTTGAATTCAATGACAAATCAGGTAAATTTATTGCCAATCAATTGAAACATGATAGAGAATAATTAGTTATTACAGCCATCAAAGATTCACAGGGTAGAATAAAATACTCTCCACAAGACAATCAATAACATATTTAGAGACTTTTATAATAACCTCACTCAGAAAATGAAGCGAATATATCAAACCTTCATTCATTCCTTGATGATATTGACCTTCCTAAACCTTCGACGGAGCAGGCTACCACCTTAGATCAACCACTTACTCTTGAAGAACTCAGGAAAGCGCTCTTCTCTATGCCCAACAATAAATGACCTGGATCAGATGGCTACCCAGTGGAATTTTATAAACACTTGTGGCCATTTATCTCCCCATTATTCATCAAAATGGTTACAGAGGTGAAGTCAACCTCCACCATGCCTCCGCTCATGAATACTGCTCTCATTTCGGTTTTGCTCGAACGCAATTTGGACCCAACCCTCACCTCCAGTTACAGACCCTTAAGCCTTATTAATTGCGACCTTAAGATTACAAGTAAAACACTAACCAACAGAATTGAAAAAGTAATTCCGTATATAATTCACCCAGATCAAACAGGCTTTGTCAAAGGCAGACACACATCCAGCAATATGCGTTATTTATTCAGTCAGATCATATCTCAGAGGAACAACTTCAATACTATTATTGCCTCTTTGGATGCCGTAAAAGCATTTGACAGAGTTAATTGGACATATCGCTTTTTAATCCTGAACAAATTTGGCTTTGGAGAGTCACTCATTCAATAGATCAGAATCCTCTACAACCCTCCATCTGCTCCTGTCATCACCAATGGTTACACTTCAAAGCGTTTCACTCTACAATGTGGCACAAGACAAGGATGTCAGCTCTCCGCTTTACTGTTCGCCATCTTTGTTGAACCCCTCGGGGCGGCTATCCATCAAAACAGTAATATTGTAGGCATACAAACAGGAAACTGTTCACAAAATCAGGTTGTATGCAAACGATATCCTGTTGTACATACGGAACCAAATATCATCCCTACCGGAAGTGTTCAATCTTATATCTACAGTGGGGCAAAAAAGTATTTAGTCAGCCACCAATTGTGCAAGTTCTCCCACTTAAAAAGAAGAGAGAGGCCTGTAATTTTCATCATAGGTACACTTCGACTATGAGAGACAGAATGGGGGGAAAGAATCCAGGAAATCACATTGCAGGATTTTTAATTAATTAATTGGTAAATTCCTCGGTAAAATAAATATTTGGTCACCTACAAACAAGCAAGATTTCTGGCTTTCACAGACCTGTAACTTTTTCTTTAAGAGGCTCCTCTGTCCTCCACTCGTTACCTGTATTAATGGCACCTGTTTGAACTCGTTATCAGTATAAAAGACACCTGTCCACAACCTCAAACAGTCACACTCCAAACTCCACTATGGCCAAGACCAAAGAGCTGTCAAAGGACACCAGAAAAAAAATTGTAGACCTGCACCAGGCTGGGAAGACTGAATCTGCAACAGGAAAGCAGCTTGTTGTGAAGAAATCAACTGTGGGAGCAATTATTAGAAAATGGAAGACATACAAGACCACTGATAATCTCCCTCGATCTGGGGCTCCACGCAAGATCTCACCCCATGGGGTCAAAATGATCACAAGAACAGTGAGCAAACATCCCAGAACCACACGGGGGGACCTAGTGAATGACCTGCAGAGAGCTGGGACCAAAGTAACAAAGGCTACCATCAGTAACACACTACGCCGCCAGGGACTCAAATCCTGCAGTGCCAGACGTGTCCCCCTGCTTAAGCCAGTACATGTCCAGGCCCGTCTGAAGTTTGCTAGAGAGCATTTGGATGATCCAGAAGAGGATTGGGAGAATGTCATATGGTCAGATGAAACCAAAATAGAACTTTTTGGTAAAAACTCAACTTGTCGTGTTTGGACGAGAAAGAAAGCTGAGTTGCATCCAAAGAACACCATACCTACTGTGAAGCATGGGGGTGGAAACATCACGCTTTGGGGCTGTTTTTCTGCAAAGGGACCAGGACGACTCATCCATGTAAAGAAAAGAATGAATGGGGCCATGTATCGTGAGATTTGAGTGAAAACCTCCTTCCATCAGCAAGGGCATTGAAGATGAAACGTGGCTGGGTCTTTCAGCATGACAATGATCCCAAACACACCGCCCGGGCAACGAAGGAGTGGCTTCGTAAGAAGCATTTCAAGGTCCTGGAGTGGCCTAGCCAGTCTCCAGATCTCAACCCCATAGAAAATCTTTGGAGGGAGTTGAGAGTCTGTGTTGCCCAGCGACAGCCCCAAAACATCACTGCTCTAGAGGAGATCTGCATGGAGGAATGGGCCAAAATACCAGCAACAGTGTGTGAAAACCTTGTGAAGACTTACAGAAAACATTTGACCTCTGTCATTGCAAACAAAGGGTATATAACAAAGTATTGAGATGAACTTTTGTTATTGACCAAATACTTATTTCCACCATAATTTGAAAATAAATTCTTTAAAAATCAGACAATGTGATCTTTTTCTCATTTTGCCTCTTATAGTTGAGGTATACCTATGATGAAAATAACAGGCCTCTCTCATCTTTTTAAGTGGGAGAACTTGCACAATTGGTGGCTGACTAAATACTTTTTTGCCCACTGTATATTCTCAGCTATCTCAGACTATTTAATAAATTGGACTACAACCACAGTCTTACCACTCAGTGGGGGGGACTGTAATGCTGCAACCCAGAAACTTCACTTCACCATCACAACGGGCAATATTAGATACCTTGGTATTGATATCTCCTCCAATCTGTCAGATTTGTTTACCCTTAACTTCATTCCATTGGTCAAATCCATTGAAAAAGACCTAATTCGATGGAACAACCTACCCATCTCACTAATTGGTAGGATAGCAGCAGTGAAAATGAATATACTTCCAAAAATAAACTATATATTTTCAATTACCCCAGTGCAACCAACAGATATGGCGATAGTCGCGCCACCCCTTGCATCGGCAGTTACATCATACGACCGCGATGCACTCAT